>NW_026067928.1:4293744-4398334 GCF_014885135.2 Alexandromys fortis
AGATTTTTTTCATATATTTATATTAATTTAAGCTGGACTCTATGAAATTTCCTATGTAGGTAGTTCTTTAAGTGGATGAAGCATGTGGAACTGACTGCTAAAAATGCATTTCTCTGAGACCGAGGAAGGAGTATGGGGACCATGAGACTCTAGAGGTCAATTTGTTAAAATGTGTGTTAGAGAAAGTTAATGAACATCCTTTTTTTTTTCATTGAATTTCACATTACATTATAATTAACAAACTCTTTTTTAAATTATGAATGCTCAGCCTTAGCTTAGGCTTGTTTCTAACTCGTTCTTTTTTTTTTTTTATTAAAGATTTCTGTCCCTTCCCTGCCACTGCCTCCCATATCCCTCCCCCTCTTCCAATCAACTCCCCCTCTCTCATCAGCCAGAAGAGCAGAGCGGGTTCCCTGCCCTGTGAGGAGTCCAAGGACCTCCCACCTCCATCCAGGTCTAGTAAGGTGAGCATCCAAACTGCCTAGGCTCCCACAAAGCCAGTATGTGCAGTAGGATCAAAACCCATTGCCATTGTTCTTGACTTCTCAGCAGTCCTCATTGTCCACTATGTTCAGCGAGTAGGGTTTTATCCCATGCTTTTTCAGACCCAGTTCAGCTGGCCTTGGTGATTTCCCGATAGAACATCCCCATTGTCTCAGTGTATGGGTACATCCCTCGAGGTCCTGAGTTTCTTGCTCATGCTCTCTCTCCTTCTGCTCCTGATTTGGACCTTGGGGTTGTAGTCCGTTGCTTCAATGTGGGACTCTGTCTCTGTCTCCTTTCATTGCCTGATGAAGGTTAATATCCAGGAGGATGATTATATGTTTTTCTTTGGGTTCACCTTCTTATTTAGCTTCTCTAGGATCAAGAATTATAGGCTCAATGTCCTTTATTTGTGGCTAGAAACCATATATGAGAGGCAAGCCAGACCCAAAAAGAGGAACATGGGATGTAACAAACTCTTTTATGAAAAGAGTTATTGCTAATATTTTGGGCTTTCATTACTTGTTATTTTTCTTTGTAGTGCTGACTCGAAGGTGGCCAAGATGGATAGCCAAAGCAATGGATATATTCAACAAAGAATAATAAATAAATAAATATAAAAAATTGAAGCATCAATCAACAAAACACTAAAATTACAACATCCATAAGACAAGAACAGACATATCAGCTCCCTCACTCTGGTTCCTGTGACATTGCCTAAACAGAGACCAGATTAGTGTCGGCCTTCTGTCTTTTGATAGCTAAAGTATTGAGGCATTCGAGGATGAGATCACCAAAGTTTTCACCTCCAAGATTCCTCCCAATCAGTGAAAATGGTATGAAGAAATGATGTCTCATCAGATGCTTTACCTGAGTTTAAGTTCTGGGCCACAGAACTGTGTGTCACTATAGGACTTAATGGTGTAGTGTAAAGCTACATGATATGTCAAACACTGTTTACCAGTGTCTGAGTTTCTCCACAGGCCTGCTAGCGAACCAGGAAAGCATCATGGGTCACTCACTCATTTGCAAAGACACCACAATCACTAGGAATGCACGAAGTCATATGCTTGACAGTAGGCTGTCTTGATTTAGACCCCCAACAACCTTGTTAACAGACAAAGAAGCATTTGCCATGATTTAAAGAGGAATCCCAGAATCCTCTTAAATCCCTGCTTTTCATAACATGGAACAAATTCTAAAATTTGACAAGAAAATGTGGATATTGGTGTTCAAAACTTAAAACTCAGTCCTGGTTATGAAATTAAAATTTTTAACTGAAAGGTTAGATACTAAGTCACAGTTTTATCATAGGGTCTAATGCTACAGTTCAGGCTGACCTAGAACTCAAGGCAATATTGCCTCACTCCCCCAATGCTGTGAGTTTTAATAATATCTAATTCATTAACAATAAAATTATTAAATATAAAATAGGGCTTTATAATTTAACCAATTTCAGTCTTCCATAAATATTAACCAAATATGATTATGTTTTACAAGCAAGAAAAAATTACTTTCTTGTTTTCTCTTTAGTAACAGTCTAACATTGTAAGACATGATATAAAATTATGACCAAAAATGAAATATTATTTTGAGAGAGAGAAAATTGTTCTTATTAGTAAGAAAAAGGAAATCCATTTGCTGACTAATAGAAGAATAAATGTCTCCTAGAAATCAAAACAGAGTAATCTTGCTTTAATGTCTAAAAATTTAAATTTCAGTTGTGCTTTGAAAAATCACACAGCATTGGCTAACTATCAGCCTTGTCAATAGAGCCAATAAGGTTCAATATCTGCCTCAGGTATGGTAGGAGATGATGGAGAAAGTCTTGCTAGGATCTACCTCCTACTTCTTTGTGTTTCCCATAAATGCCACCTAACCCCTGCAGCACTTTTGTGCTTTCCAAATTCATAAGTGGTTTTCATGAAAGGGGAAGACTCTATTTTCTTTTACCTTTGTTCAGTGTAAAAAGCTCATGAAATATTTATGTTCTTTTCATTATAAATGGTCTCACTCATAAAAATCAACATGGTTATATTATTCTTTCTGCCTGGAAGGCCCTGACCAATATTTCTAGGCTGATAGTTTCCCCATTTTCAGCTTTGGTAATGTATTATCACTCAACCTAAGAGTATTACTAGCCCAGTCATCTTTTAGTCTCATATTAAGTGACTATTAGGATGTACTTCATGAAGTTTGAAGTGACCCTCAATTCCTTTTCATATAAAATATCTAAAAAGATATCAGTGACAGACAGATACCATTTCTTGGAGAAAGCTACTATATTTTCTTCAAGGTCATAACTGTGCTAAAGCGTCCAAGGGCAATGCTTTCAGATTGAATTCTATTTTTCCCAGAGACATATAAAAGAGGATTGATAAACCTGAAATCCAGAGCCCACTTACAGACTTAGAGAAAAATTATGTCTTTATAATTCACCTGATGAAAGAACACAGGTAAAAGGCAAAGGGAATCAAGGTCAATGAAAGTTCAAAGTAGAGAAAAAATATCTGTGAACCATTTTTTTTTTGTTTGAGCATTTGACAATTTTCTTGGAATGCAAAAGTTTACTTTTAAGAATATAATATTGGTTTTAGTCATGAGTGCATTTGTGTGCCTGTGTGAATGTATGCTATGTGTCTGCGAGTGTCTGCAGAGGCCATCAGGAGGCAACAGATCCCCTGAAACTGGAGTTATAGGCAGTGATGAGCCACATAATGGGGTGCTGGTAATGGAACCCGATTCATCTGGAAGAGGATGCCTCTGTGAAGGTTGTATCATTGGGCGTTTTCTGAACTTGGTAGGTTTGGGCATCCAGATATTGCACACATTCATCCAGTTGTTACATACATTCCTTGTAATGGTCAGTTTCTCTGGTAGACCTCTGATTCCAAATAATCAGAACTATAAGTATTTGAATCCTCACTAGTTGTTTAGGAAATGATTCTTGGCAAACCTTTATTTCTTTCTTCATTTCACACTGGATATGTGTAATGAGGAAAATTGACTCTTCAAGTGTGACCTCTATCTACTTTTAATTCTTCATTTTAATTCCCATCAATCTCCTTCATTTCTTTATTCAACTTAGTTACCTTCTTTTAGTTTATGGAATGGTTTAACCTTTCTCCTTACCAAAGCCAGACACAATCTTTGTCCTTGACAGTATCCAATCCTATCCACTACTCACTGGTTTTCTTCTTGTGTTTTTTTTTTTTTCCCAAATCACTTTGCACATTTCTTTGTGTTGATGGATCCTCCAGGCTCTTCTGTCTTAAAGGAATTTTCTTTTTGGCATGCACGTGTGCTTCAGCAATATACAATACCATGTACTTCATCTTTTTAGCTAAATTTTTGAAAATCTGGAACTTTCATTGTCAAATTGTTGAGCAGCTTTATATTCTTAAAAAAAAGTGCCTCCTAATTACCCAGTCCAGGGGACCTTCTTAAATTTAGTTTTATATTAACCTATTAATGAAGTATTTAGCCAGTCTCTTAAGCCATTCTACCGTGGGTTTGATTGTATGTCATATTGTGGCATCAAGTTTCATTGCTCCGATTTCAGTTCTGTGAGTCCTTACCTTAGGAAGATACAGTTAGGTAACTATCCCATTCTCAATTGATGCTGGATATTTGTGAAAGAACAACAGCTTTTGAGATGTGGAAATGAATCCTTTAGGAGGGAGAATCATCATATAAGCCTAGAAGACAATTGTGCTTATTTTATCTGAGTAAAATGTTTATTACAAAAGGTACTTAAGCAATTACTAAATCCATGTGCTTTTTTGTTGCTTTGAGTTATATAGCCATTGCATTATATTCTTTATTTTTTTTATTTTAGACATGTGTGTGCTGTAACTCTATATACGTCTGTGTACCACTTGCGTGCCGGGTGCCCAACGATGCGAGAAGGAGGTGGTGGATTCCCAGAAACTGGAATTAAAGATGGCTACAGCCTGGAAGAGCAACCAGTGCTCTTCACCAATGTGCTTTTTCTAGGATCCTAACTGTCAAACTGTTTTAAATTTCATTTAATTTAACCTTCCCCTGAAGTTTGAAAGAATCCTATTTTCTAGTAACAAAGTTGCAAATATTGTCACTTGCTAATGGTCTACTTTTACAAAAAAACAGGAAATATAGAAACCCTACCAGCCACATCCAACAAGCAGCCTCTTCCTACAACAATCATAAATAAAAAGCCAAGGACCAGGATGTAATTCAGAGATGTGCAGCATCTACAATTATTCCTGAACAGAAGGAGTCAATGTAAATCTTGTGAATTTCATAGCTGGCTGCCAGAAAACATACTTAATTATGAATGAAAAACACTTGGAGACATTTTCTTTTTTGGCACCCAGACCTTGCGGATCCTCTCAAAACCAGCACTCCTGAGGCCCCCACAGTCCTCTTAGTTGTCCCCAGGGCCCACTGCTCAAAAATAACACCAAGGAGGTGTGTTACAGAGGGTGATATGGTGATGCTTTATGCTTTCCTTGCATTTCAGAAGATTTAGTAACTTTACCCACTTTCAGTTTAGTTGTTTTTCTTGTGTGTACTAAGTCTTTGGTGTGACTTCAATATTAAGAATTGAATCCAGCTGTTCAAATAATAACTTAGAAGTACACCTTAGAACTTTTTACTGTAAAGATGTGGCCTCTAAACATGTTGACTTACCATAATATGTCAGAGATGTGAATTTATAAATGTTATCCTGTTTTAACCCAACTCTCCCAGATCTGTTTCAGAAGAACCAAGCCATTGCCAATTCCTGGCTAAGCGCAGTCATCAGAGTTGAGAGGCATTGCGAGGCTTTGTTAAACCAGAAGCCATGTTGGTAGGACAGCTTGAAGGTCTTTAAAAGAAAAAATACTCAGCATTGGGTAAGCATGCACTTGGAGCCCTTCTCGTGTAAGATGTCTTTAAGACCATTCTGCAAATTATGTCTGAAAGCAGGATTTCTCTGCTTGCTATAACCTACTATGAGGTGTTAAACATAAAGAGTGGCTAATGTTTCGTTCCCTTGTTGTGATGAAAGGCTAAGTGAGAAAATTAAAGTCCCCTACCAGTTTGTTTCTATAAGAACTCTGGCTTGTTTATTCCAGTGTGCTATGCTAACACAATTCAAATACACTAAGTGTGGAAGGACTAAAACCATGACCTTGATAAGAAGTCATTTTCCTCAAAGCATGGTGAAGTTTGCAGAGTTGGGATTGTTTGTGTTGCTTCTCCAGGGAGAGGCAAACAGATGACTACTTGCAACTGATAGGACATCAACAGAACAAAAAACCAATTCCAAACATACCCAGCTTGATGTACCCCTGGGTAGCGGAATTTACTTTAAGGAAAACCAATCACTTGGGCAGCTGCATCACTGGAAAGCCTGCCCCAGCATGGATGATCACTCCTGAATCCCGCATCACTCAACTTCCTTGTGCAGCACACAGGCACCTAAGCCACCAAAGAATAACTGCAGGCACCTGGGTGTTGCTTGCATAACCTTAAAGGGGGTCCTTATAAATCCTAGACGTTTAGAGGTTCTCGTGAGTTTTAGTGAGCTTCATCCATCCTTCCATGAGTAATCCGTAACCTAAACACATATGTTAGAGGGTGATTTGTCAGGCGCATCATTACTCCCATCAAAGCTCAAAAATTCTGCATATCAGTAAGGGAGCAAAACCCTGCACTCAACAAGATACCTCCAGTTGCCCTATGTGGTCCTCTCCTGCAGGCAGACTTGGCTACCACATTAGGGGAGTAGGTAGCATGGCTTCTTCCTGCACTGCAGTGTGCAGTGGGACTCTCCATATCTTCTACCTCTTCAGTGAGTTATCGTTCAGATTTTGAACACTTTCCAAGGTCTATAAGCTCAACAGTTTTCCCTGCTAGTCTTTCCTGGAAACCTTACGTTTGCTTTTGAGTGACCCAGATGATCTCTATTTTGTGAAGCTTTTTGTTGTTGTTTGTTTGTTTGTTTTATTTTTTCACCTCTTTGGGGTGGTTTAGTACTGCATAAACCCAACATACATCCTGGTATAAATCAATCTCTTACACAATATGTAGGGATAAGTCCCACCCCTTAGGGGGCGTGTTCGCCTCAGGCTAAAGTTCTCCTATAAAATTGGTGAGCGTGCTCCCAGCGCTCTCTTCTGCTTTCCTGGTCTCAGCGGGAACAGTGGTTCTGTAAGTCTATTCCTCCATTAAAGCTGTCTATATTTTGACAATCTGTCTGCATTCGCTTACGCCGTTACAACAATAAATATCATATACCATCATGGGGATTAGCAAAGCCACTAAAGCTGCTTAGAAACAGCTGACCCCCTAATAAAACAACTTCTTTTTAAACTCTCCTACAGACACAGTTCTATTTGGCTTGGTGAACTGTATCTTAAATACTGTCTTCTGACATTCAGAACCTTTCTAAGTGCCCATCCTGTGTCAAATAGCTTGTGGTATTCATGGAGACTTAAGCCAGCCTTAACCAAGAATTCCCAATTGCTCATATTGGTTAGTTTATAGGAGACTGATTTTTCTTTCATCCTGGTTAGATTTTACAGCCTGCTGGACAAAACCTGGAGTCACTTGGGAAGAGGAAACATAACAGAAAATTTGAATAAAGGTATGGAGAGATTGTTCAACTTAAGGACACCGGACTGCTCTTCCAGAGGACCAAGGTTCCATATCCAGCACCTACATCAAAACTGTATCTTCAGGCCCATGGAATCCAATGCCCTCTTCTGGCCTCCACAAGCATTGCATAACTTAGATGAAGGAAAAACCAAACCAAAGCAAAGCAAACCAAAACAAACCCATAAACCAACAAATAATAAATTTTAAAATTCTTAAAATTGTGTTAATCAATTTGGCCTATAGCCACATTTGTCATTCTTGATTGATGATTGATAATGGAGGGCCTAGTCCACTAAGGGTAACACCACCCCTAGGAATACGGATCTTTACTTTTGCATAAGAAAACTAGCTGAGCACGACATAGCAAGTGATCCCATAAGCAGTGTTTTTTCATGGTCTTTGCTGAGTTCCTCTGAGTTATTTCTGTTACCTCCCTTGGTGATGGATCGTGACCTGTAGTGTAAACTTATACTTGGTTTTCTTTGTTTTTACCCTCATGGGGGCACATGACCCTGTTCCTATATAAATACACAGAGACTTATTTTTAATCATGAATGCCTGGCCTCGGCTTATCTTGTTTTTAGTCAGTTTTTCTAAGTTGAGTTATGCCGTTTCTCTTTAACTGTGTTTTGCCTCTGGGTTTTTACCTTTCCTTATTCTATATAACTTTGCTTCTTACTTTATGGCTAGTTGTACGGCCAAATGGCTGGCCCTGGTCTCCCTCTCCTTTTCCTTTTCTCTCTCTCTACTCTTTGCTCTCAAGTCTAGATTTTCCCTCCTATTTAGTTTCTCTGCCTGGCAGCCCTACCTGTTTCTCTCCCTTGACTAGCTATTGGCCACTCAGCTGTTTATTAGCCCAATCAGGTGTTTGTTAGGAAAGGCAAGTAACATGGCTTTACAGAGTTAAACAAATACAACATAAAATATGCGACATATTTTTGCATCATTAAACAAATATTCCACAGCATAAATTAATGTAGCACATCTTTTGTTTTTTTCGGCTTTATTTGTTTGTTTTGTTTTGTTTTGTTTTTGGCTTTTGGTTTTTCGTGGTAGGGTTTCTATATGTAATAGTTCTGGCTGTCCTAGAACTCACTTTGTAGACCAGGCTGGCCTCAAACTCATTGACATCATCCTCCCTCTGTTTCCCTCCCTCTGCTGGGACCAAAGGCACGTGCTGCCACCGCCCAGTGACTGTAACACATCTTAAACTACTGTTCTACAACATAAGCTCTTCCTCCTTAAGTTGCTTTTGTTCATGGCATTTATTACATCAACAGAAAGAAAATTAAGATGAGTTATACCTCGGGTTTATCAGACTTCACTTCAAGGACAGAAGAGTTATATTGCTGATTTTTCTGTTTCCATGGTACCCAGACTGGTCCCATCCGCCCTGGGTCCCATAGCTTCACAAGCTAGGTTACAGAGGCTTTTCCATTTCTTGTTTGAAAGTCTTCCTAATTAAAGCAATTCAGAGGTATTGTATTCCCGGATTCTCATTTTCCTGCCCTGGGCTACTATTAATCCCCCATGCACATGCTGAATCATGCCTCTGTGTCCCATCCTCTGTGACTTCTTGGGTCAAACCCGAGGAGAGTCTTCTGCCACTTCTCCCTCATTCTCCTTATACCATGCAACTCTTCCTGTTGAGTTCCAGTGTTTGCATGCCATGAAGATTTTTAGTACAGATCTAATGTTCACTCTCTTTTTACACTGTGCCTACTATTAGAATGCCAGCCCAACCCTTCCACTTCCTTCTCCCCTTTACCCACTTCTCCAGCCACATGAGACGCTCGCATGAAAGATACTATATAACAATGACTTCTCCCCTTATAACTTCTCCACTACGGGGCAAATTCTTTCTGGTCAGACTGCTCAGACCATCTGTTGCATGTTTTATCACCCACAGCCAGGAACACACAAATTCCACTAGAATCTGCAAGTAGTCCTATCGTGTGGTACCACTTTTAGGGATTGCAATGTATAGTCTGGTCCTCAGCTGATTTGAAGGTATCCCAAAACTTCCATGATAGACTCCATTCATCCTGGACATGTGCTACCTCCTACAACACAGAAACATTTAGCCGCCCTAGGATCCTCCCCGAGCCCGCACAAGGACACCTTGCCATCAGACAGCTTAGTTTCAGATGGATGCCATATCACCTTTAGCAACAGCCACATAAATGCCAGTCATAAGAAGGAAAGACACCTTAAATGGATCAGCCTCAGTCACACACCTTATTAGCCATCCCAAGAACATTGCAACTGCTTTTCCCATATTCATCTTTGGTTTTATGGAGTCCCTATTTGAGCAACAATTGTGCTACATTTTTTTGAGAGAGATTTCCAGAGAAAGGGGGGACGGTGACAGACCAAAGAAATGAATTTTTTCAAGTCTAGCTTGGCAAAACAATTATAGAATTACTTATAGGCGGGTGACCCATGCACCAGCATTTCTGAAAAGCCCAGTACAGTGTGAGGGAGGTCTCATGACGGCTTCATAGTTGGCATCCAATGTGCATCCTGTAGGCAGCTATTACACAAAAGAATCTCCTGCCCTCCCCTCATTTATTTCATGCTGTTTACATAACTTCCAAAAAGGGCCTTCTGATTCTAGCCTGTTGGAGACTGCAGACTACCAACCCCTGGATGTTTTCTAAACAACGTATTTTCCTCTGTTCTGATTAGCCTGCAGCCACTCTGAGCAGGAGACCCTGATGGCAGGGGAGTGGGTTCTGATGAGTCTGCAGCTGAAAGATCCTGAGAGCTAGGGCGTGGCCAGAGCCCTATATAAGCTGCCCCTGAGCCCAATAAAGGGGGCATTCTTGGCATTCTTGTATCAAGGATGACCCGTGACCCCATTTCTCTGTCTGTGTCTACGTGAGTTTTCTATTATATTGTTTGGGTATTTGAAAATAATATCACATTCAAAATAATGTAACTTACCCGATTAAGAAGATCCGGTCTGTCTTCCTTCATAAAGGACCCTGATGGGATAGATTGGATGGACCTATTTCATGACCCTATCCCTTTAAATTTGGAAACATATGTTCCCTGTAAATTGGAAAGCCATTGTTGAGGTAGATGTGGAGGGAGGGAGGCCAAGCAGACAGGAACTGGAATGAATACTTTCCACTGCTAATCCTGTTCTTTTCATAACATAACAGCAGTTTCACCTTCAGCAAGTATTATTCATCCCACTTTTTGCTCAGAAAAAAAAATTGATGTGTTGGATAAGATGATATATTAAATTCATGGAGCTCAAAAACACTGTGTGCATGCCGCCTTTCTTGGAATAGCTAGTGTTAGGGTCAGGCATTGTGCATTTGGGGCTGACTGAGTTGGTCCCTGACCTCTGTGCTAAATAGCTTGCCTTATGAAGCCATTTGGAGAGGCCACGGCCTGCACGGAGAGAAGCGGAAATAGTCCAAGGGCAATTGTTTCCATATGCATTTCCAGAACCAAGACACTTGGAATACTTTGGAGCCCGCAGGAAAAGGAAGCAATTTATTCTCTCACATCCTTCAGAAGCTTCCTGGGGAGTTCACGACCCCATCTCCCCAACACCTTAGCATATTGATCCTCGAAAGGAGTTAGACACAACTGTAAGAGTTAAGAATATTTATAAAACACACCTATGGGCTTAACAAATTCTTTGAACCATGATTTGAAATTCTCCAATGCTATGACCGAGCAATGAATATTAATACCATAGACAACAGAGTGTTCTAGCACTTCATTTTGTTTTGGAACAAGTCATTCTCAAACTGGCAATAAATTTTGAGACTTTTCTAATTACATCCCTTGGTCCAGTTGTAAATCAACAAATGAAGGATTAGTAATGCTCTCTTCCCTCCAATTAAATCAAGTAAGTATTCAAGATTATATTTAATAGAGATGGGGAACACTTACTTTTTCCTTCCTCTGTTTATTTGTTTTCTAGACAGATGTTTATATCAGTGCAGTCTCCATCAACTCCAAGGGAGAAAATTGAATTTCAACAAATGATATTTGTAATCATGATCTTCACAATATAGCCATAAATATATACTGAAAAAGAATAAGGTACCTATGGTCATAGATATCCCATGACTCACTAATATTTTCTTCCTTTCAACCATACTGACTTTGATTGCCATTTGGGAAATTCACTTTCAGTGATGCCTGAAGCCAGCAATTATGGGCTTTAAATTATAAACATTAAGTCCATCGTTCATGCCTCTGACTGCCACCAAGAGTTCTGGTCGTTGGTCTCCTGGGCAAAACCAAAAGCAGCAGACAAACACTATCGCATTCGCTTCTGGAGAACAGACAAATATCCCACCTTGTACTTATAACTAGGATGTCCATTTGTACAGCTCAGTGAATGTGTCCAAGTGCCAGTAGCTCCTAATGTTAGGAGCAATAAACAGTAATCGTACGGCATAACTACAAACTGTGTCCTGACTGTTTTCAAACGAAATGTCAGTAGGAAACACGGACACATGCATGAGTAGTGGCTTTGTAGCTTTGAGAAAAGACAGACTGGTAGGTGTCATAATACAGAAAAACAGACTTCATCATCTGTAGAGTGGAGAGCGCAATGCTATCACACTGATGTTATAAAATACGTTCAGGCATCGTTCAGAATCCCTTACTTACTGTAAAATCAGTCTGCAGAACTTATTTGGAAGGTCCCATAAGATTTGCATTGAGCAAGTGTCATTAGAAATGGGGTATCACAGAAAGCACAAAACTTGGGTGGAAATATAACTCTGGTAGAGAGCTTACTGAGCATGTGTGAGGAAGCAGGTTCAGTCTACAGCATCGCCAAAAAAATGGGGTACTATAAAATTTAAACCCACAAGGCTATAATATTTAATGCTTGCTGTATAAAAAGCCCTTTGCTTCTTTACATAGGAAATCTCTTCTTTTGATGGGGTTGCTGGGCTAAATCCCAAGGAGCATGGCATCACTGAGAAGCATGAGAAGTTGTACTAGTTCCTGCCAATCTTAGGTTCTTCAAGGAGGCTGTGGCTTTGCCTCTGATTTCCTATCAACCCCTAGGATTAAGACAAGAGATATAGACAGGAGTAGCATTCAACAGGAAAACCAAAGTCTCTTCATATATTGAAATAGGATATCACTCCCTTACTTTGAGCATGTCATGTAGTCCAGAAGCTACACTATCCTCGGCTGAACGCTGACTTCGCAAATGATAGCCGCTAAGAAAAGAGATAATGGGTCCTGACATCTAGAGAATTGGATCCTCTTAGCTACCAGATGTCTCCCTTATAGCCTTTTAAAAAAAATGTTTTGGCTTTTCACAGAATCAGAATTATATCTACAAACTGGACCGGAAGCATAAGAATAGCAACCATCTGCTTGTGTTGGAACTGTTCTCACAATGAGCTGTTACATACCACCACTGGAGCTGGGGATTTTAATAACAACGGAAATGTAAGTATACAAAGTAGCATTACTTCACAGAAGGCCTTGGGTCAAATTTGTTCTTGTTTCAGTGATATTCTTTATCACCTCCCCCAAGAATACATTTATGATGACGCCATCGGAGTACTCTTTCCCTCCCTCTCTCTGTCTTTACCTTCTTCGCACATCTCCACTCTCTTTCCCTTCCCTCCCTTCCCCCTCTCTCCCCCTCTTCCTTTCCTTCTCTCTGTCATCAGCTCCTTCACACTTCTACACACTCATGCACCAAACATATGTACAACAAACTCATACACTCCCAAAATAAAATCATTTCCAAGCTAAACTCAATTCTTACTTTTGTAAAGGAAACCAGGAAATATATTCCTATGAATTAAGGACCCTGTGTGCCTATGCTGTGTGGATAGAGACCCCCTAAAATATCATTGAGTTTGTCATACTTATCTTTCCTTCCTTGAGACAGAAAATATGTGGTGCATTCATAAATGTGCCAGCTAATAAATACCTATATGCATACATTACACAAAATATTTCCATTATTTTTTAAAATATTCTTGATAAAAATGTGAAAGCTGTTTCTGGATTTCCATTTACTATAACATAATGATTTAAAGATAAGTATCTAGGGAATGTCATGAATGAACTATTTTCTAAAAGGGAAAGTCCACAGAAACCAACTTGTTTCCTTCTGTTTGTCATTTGAAAAATGTTTTCTTCTATTTGAACAATGCATTAAAGTTTTATATATGACTGTATAACTTATTGATAAATCATTATTTACTAATGACTATATCATGACATTCCACTACCCCATCTCAATTGTAAGCAAAAAAATGATTTAATTATTCAAAACAAGTGAAATTAGAGCTAGATTCAGACATTTAAGGTGATGTCATTGTGTTTCTGAGGAGTCTCTCCCTGTGCTTGTGAGAGTGATACCTATTTTCTTAATTGGCATCACTTTAGAAAATCTTTTCCAGGGTATCCAGGCTAGGCAGGCTACCTGGATCTTTAGGATAAATTGTAGATATTTCTAACAGACAGAAGGGATGATTAAAATGGTGAAATAAATGTCATGCTTGTTGGGTTAGTGAGCTTGGTCTCCTACGAGTTTCCTGGAGCTTTTAATATAGTAAATTGGTTATGAGATTCCAAGAGTGGTAGAAATTGTATTGTGGAGCCATTGTCTACCTTAATTTCCTGCAGAACTGTTTCCTTTCGCCTTTATTGAGGTGGCTCTCCCAGTGCACTCAAGAGTGAGGAGGAAAGAAGCCCAGAAGTGCAGGATGAACAGCCCAGCTGGGTTATCTGAGTTTGAGTCCTGGGTTCCATTTTCTTAGCTGTTCTCTTTATTCTTGGAGAGCATGTTACCTTTCCATGGCCCCAAGCCACACTGAGGCAAGTAAGAAGATTGGAACATTAGAAACCACTGGAAGGAAAGGAGCCCTGTCTGGAAGTCTGGTCAAAGTCTGCTGTCAGCTGAGAGCTAAGAATTGCAGCACTGTTAAGAAAACTTACTCTAAAGGTTGCTTACACAGAGACAATATTTCTTTTCCCTAGAGACAGTCGGAATATGAAAGTTTAAACAGCAGCAAGCCCTTATTATGATGTAAGAGTGCACTGCATCCCTTCTCCCTTCCCACATATAAACTAGAATTTTCTAAGAATCTCGCAACATGTGTTTATGGTAAAAGATATAGATTAAGCCTTACACAATTCTTATAACCCATGGTTTTACCCATATCTGATTGCAATCCTGGCTAAGTCACACTGGAAAGTCCCTTAGGATCTCATTTAGGGACAGGGGCTTGCAGGGATACAACAAAGTACATGTTTCTTTTAATCCCGTCGAAAAATTTCCGTTCAGAAGCAGCAAAATCCTATGTATGGCTATGTAATTTTCTTTGAAGCCCAGTCACATGCTTGAAAGTTATGGTTGTTTGAATAGGAATGATCTCCTTAAGCTCATATATTTGAAAACTTGGCCATCAGGGAATGGTACTACTTGACAGGAATTAGGAGGTGTGACCTTGTTAAAGTAGGTGTGGCCTAGTTGCAGAAAGTGTGTCACGTAGGGTGGACTTTCGAGTTTCAAATGCTCAAGCCAGGTTCGGTGTTTTCTCTCTTCCCTGTTACCTGATGATTCTGGATGTAGAACTCTCAGCTCCTTCTTAAGCACCCTGTCTGACTGCATGCCACCATCCCGCCATAATGTCAATGAACAAAACATCTGAAACTGTAAGCCAACCCCAACAAAATGCTTTCCCTTATAAGAGTTGCCAAGGTCATTGTGTCTCTTTACAGCAATAGAACACTGACTGAAACAGGAATGGTCTCTCCGTCCTCAGAGCATCTCTCTTTTATTAACTCCCATTTATTAATCTATTAAAATCTCTTCTTAATAAACTGAGACTTTTCTCACAGCTCTTCTTAAATGCTTTTGTAGGGAGCAATCAAGAATCATGGCTTTTCCTGGGTGTCTCTGAAAACAAGTCCTCTGGGTCTTACAGTACAGAGTGTGGTGCTGCCTCTGCCTTACCCCATTGTCTCCAATAATGAGAAGAAGAACTCAGCCTCCTTCACTGGAAGCAAACCTGCCACTAATTTGCCAGGCTTCTTCCTTTTAATGTTCTTGGCGGTATGCTTGGACAGGGTAGTACATTTTGCTTTTGCTGTTATGTCTTGATAAGGAGAGCTACCATTTCTCTGTATATATTTTTCTCACTTCTGTGGGAACTTCTTCAGCCAATAGCCTTTAAGATACCAGCCCACTGTGGGTGGCGTCTCATGTACAATAAATGCAGACAATCTCTGGGGCTCTCTTGTGAGCCGGCCTAACCTAACTGTTGAGCTCCAGGTCAGTGAGACACCCTTCCTTAAAAGGTGGAAAATGCATGAGGAATGACACCCAAGGTTGTCCTTTGGCTGGCAGTCACACACATGCACACTCCTCTGCATATGTGACATTCTCTACACAACTGCTTCTGCACCAACAGGCAAGGACATACACATGCACTCACAAACACACACACACACACAAATTAAAATGTAAAAAAAAAAAACCCTCAATATTAAAGTTATAGCATGCTTCTAGTTTGGTTAATAGGGCTCAAATTCTAATCATGAATTCTTTGTTATTTAATTTTCTGATCTCCCTATGTCACGCAGTCTGGATTTGAACTCGTTAGAAATGGATGTGTCATAAAATATCACAAAAACATTTGGGGGGAGAGCAATTGTTTACATATGCCTCCACACACTCCTGGACAACAAATGATGCATTCATGCAATTAGGAAGTCTGGGCTCCGAGATTCTGACATGCTATCCAATGACTGCAGTTATAATGCATTTTCTAACAAATAAGTGAAACATTAAATTATGCTTTTAATATGCTTATCCCTTGACATTTTTGTGGTGTGCTTAATTCAGAGAAAGAGTTCAATGTGCTTTTTTTTAATCTATGTATTTACTATCAAAATTGCTGATCAAAACAGGAGTTTTATTTGTGACCTGTCCTTATATTCTGAACTTAGTGACCAACCCTTACAGAAAACCTTTTGTGATATACATCCTGATATTCGCTTGTCACATTTATGGAAAAAAAATTAACATTTTCTTTTCCAGGAATTTCTTTGTAAAGTTTGTGATTATTTCTGCTGTTTCTTACTCCGTTAAGCCAACCCAGGAGTTTGACTATTTATCTGTATTTTTGTGTGTACCATTGAAGTTTGATATTTTACTTGGTAAAGCATTGATAGAAAGTGTTTTTGTAAGAGTCTCACTGTTTCCATGGGGTAATGCCACCGTATTCCCTTCAAGGCTTGCAGACAGAATGTAGTACTGTGACCAGCAGCCTATAGATCACCTGAATGTTTATTAGTATTATGAAGTAAGATGAGCACGGTGACACAAGCCGGTGGTCCCTGTACTTAGATGTCTGAAGCAGGAGGATGTCTACAAAGTGGTGATGAGTGGTAGTGATTTTGAGATAAACCCTGAGCACCAAGTGTGGCTCTGTCCTAAAGAGCCCTAAGATAAAATGCAAGCTACTAGGCACTGCCACAAGCACACTGAGCCGGCGCTGCCATTTAGACGTAATCAGTGTGATTTGTATGCTTATTAAAGTTAAAGGTCTCTATTTGGGGGGATACTTGAATTTTAAAACTCCCTAGCCCACCACCTCGTGGAGGTTTGAAATGGCCCCCCAAAATGGAGTGGCACTATTAGCGTGTCTGGCCTTATGGAATAGACGTGCTTCTGTTGGAGGAAGTGTGTCACCATAAAGGCAGGCTTTGAGGTCTCATATATGCTCAAGATACTGCCCAGCATCTCAAACCATGTCCTGTTGCCTGCAAGATGTGGGTCTCTCAGCTACTTCTTTAGCATCATGCTGCCTACAAGTCACCATGTCCCACCACAATAACAATGATGAACCTGTGAACTGCAAGCGAGTCACCCCAATGAATTCTTTTCCTTATAAGAGTTTCCATGGATAGAGACAGAGACCCACATTGGAGCACCGGACTGAGCTACCAAAGTCCAAATGAGGAGCAGAAGGAGGGAGAATATGAGCAAGAAAGTCAGGACTGCGAGGGGTGCACCCACCCACTGAGACAGTGGAGCTGATCTAATGGGAGCTCACCAAGGCCAGTTGAACTGGGACTGATGGAGCATGTGATCAAACCGGACTCTCTGAATGTGGCGGACAATGAGTGCTGACTGAGAAGCCAAAACAATGGCACTGGGTTTTGATCCTGCTGTGTCTACTGGCTTTGTGGGAGCCTAGTCTGTTTGGATGTTCACCTTCCTAGAGCAAGATGGAGGGGGGAGGACCTTGGACTTCCCACAGGGCAGGGAACCCTGACTGTTCTTTGGACTGGAGAGGGAGGGGGAGGGGAAGTGGAAGGATGGGGGAAGGAAATGGCAGGTGGGGAGGAGGTGGAAAATTTTAATAATAATATAATAATAATAACAAATAAAGTAAAAAAAAAGAGTTTCCATGGTTATGGTGTCTCCTCTCAGCAATAGTACCCTAATTAAGACACGCCTGCTTCTTAGTTTGGAAAGTCATTTCAGTACACAGTTAAATGCTCCTGATAGTCCACTGTTTATGTTTCTTTCATAGGAATAAGAACACTGTAGAACAGACCAGCAAATTCATTTTGCCACTGTCTGCCTCTGTCACATCAAGATGCAAGATGTTCAGGTGCCAATCTGTATTTTGAGCTATCTCCTCAGCTTGCTTGACTTCTCTCTTAAATGACCAACATTACACATTGTTGTTATTTACACACACACACTTACTCACACACACACACACACACACACACACACTCCCTACTTATACTTTCTGTGACCTGAATAATCTCCTCTAAGAAGTATGGTATTTGGTATAAAGTAAAACACTAAAAAAGTTTAGCAAATGATATTATCCCCTAAGCCACAGAAAATTAAGCCATGTAAAGTAAAACAAAATAATAGTTATTTTGAAGTTTACAGCACATGGGACCATAACAAACCTAGAGATCATTTGATGGTATTATGATTTTATACTCAAAACCCTATCTGAGCTTAAAAATAAACATGAAAACAAGGAATGAGGGAACAGTGTTCCTAATTGCTTTCTTTGGCATTTACACGCTGAGAAGTTACAGTCAGGTAGTGGACTAAATTAAGCTCCTGGAAATACCAGGTCCCTCTCCTTCTGGAAACTCACATTGGAGCTTTGACAGAATGTACCTGGAAACACAAGTGAGTCAGCAGACATCAATTCAAAACACCCACCAGCACAGAGAGCTCAAAATCCCCAGTTAATAAACAAGGCTTCAAGGCCTTGGTGGCCTCCAGCAGCTGAGAGATCAGAAGTGGGTGGGAGACAGATGCTGCCATCTTCCCCAATGCTGTCCTCCAGTCCTTTCTAACGCTGCCCACCCCCTCGGTTCATTTACTAAGAGATGACTTACTGGAGGATGAGAATGAGAGCTCCCTAGTGCAAAGCAGCTCAGACAGTGGTGCAATTAGACAAATACGCAGACCTTCATCTAGAGAGAGTGCCATTTCACACTCGGGCAAACCTTCCACCGGGTGAAGGGACCACACTGCCTCTTACATTAGCCTTGATAGCAAGCAGCTGGAGCTTAGCTTCGGTCACACATCACCGAGTGACAGCGCCGGCTTTGGGCTGCCTACCCTGAACCTCTCACAGCTGGAAAGACTACAAAGTGAGGATAAAATGGATCGACTATTCCTAAAAACCCTCTGCTTTTATTCATTTTATCTCCCAAGCATGCCCTGTCTCCATAACAGATTATTAGGCTTGCCCAGCTAATCACCTTCAAGCAGCCACGAAAATCCCAAAGATGTCAGTGTGTGTTTTATTATCTGCATTTCTCCTGGAAAGCCTGCCTAGATAGCAGTATATAAAAATGCTCCAAAAACACTGTTGCTTTTTTTTTTTCCGAAGAGTAATTCTGACAAGCACTTCTGCGTGGTAGGATTCCAGAAGGACTGTCGTACAGGTTCTGTTCATTAAAGTCAATTAGCTTTGTGGTCAGCCTTGCGCAGGCTTCATAAGTTAGTGTTTCAGCTCACTATGGAAAAGAAGGGACAGGAAGAATAGCTTGCGTCCACACAGCCTTTACTTCCTCTATTGATAACAAAGAGATTGAACAAAATAATCCAACTTCATATTCTAGAGTCCCAGAAAATAAAATAAAATAAAATAAAATAAAATAAAATAAAATAAAATAAGGGGGCTGTCTGGATGTCATCTTTTCCCATGTGACTTATCCATTACGCCAGCATTTCAGTATTTCACCATCAAGCGTATATCCCTGGGGCAGGCCCTCTGCTCTTTCCTTTTTACCCGTTAACTACTTGCATAGTTACTTGCATAACCCTAACATAGTCTGGCAAACTCCCTTTTTATCTGTTCATCTGCCTCTACCACCCATGTCCCGCACCCACCATTCTGTTTCTGGATGTTTATTGTGAGTGTCTGAGAACTCCCAGGCTTTGGCACCTTTGCCCTTTGGCTTAATGCTGCTTATCTAAGTCCACGGAGATCAGACCTGAAAACGCAGTGCATGTGGCTAATTAGAAAAACCTGTTACACAGACAGGACGCCGAGATGACGAACATCCTAAAATAGTTGTGCAGCAGAGAGCCCTTGCTATTGTTAGAGTGAGGCAAGCTGCCCGGCATCCTCCCTCAAGAATTAAGATTGCTATTAGTCTTACAAAGGAATTACTGTTGCTAAGAGAAGCCATAATACAATAAAAGCTTTTCATTTTAACTAGAGATAAGATCAATTAAACTTTTACCCTCTTGGTCTCTATTTAGTCTTAGAAAACACCATCTGCGGTGCAAAGAATAGTTTATGCCTTGCACTCTTACTTCTCTGGGTGTGTAACTCATCAATTAATTATGCTGAATCAACTTATGTAATCATTATGTGTCTATTTCAGCTTAGTTAAGAGCGCTGATTATCAAGGATATACAAAGACATCACATTGAAGCACCAGTTAGACATGGTTACAAAAGTTTCCAGGACCAGGAGGGTGGCAAAGCAGCCCACAGAATATAACTGAGAGTTTCTAGCCAGGGTATGGCTCTGCACTAAAGCCTTGTAATTTAAAATTAATAATAATGAAGCTTTTATTTATGGCTCAGGGTGCCAGAGACTGAGAAGGTACAATTGTAAATATAGAAGTGATGGTAATCATGGTTTGGCAACTTAGGGGTTTATCACAAGTAAGAAGGGGGAAAATAAATCATAGTACATTTTAAAGAATATTGTGAAGTAGTCATTGGTATTTTATTAAGATGATAGAGAGTAGAAGTGACTTTGAATCAATCTGGAATGTTTTGGAGAACAGCAACGGGAAACAAAGTTATAGAAATATACAGAAATTAGATAAATTGCATTCATTCAGAAATTAGAACATGGCCTTCACTTTTTAAGAGTAAAACAACCATCTATGTACCTCCAATGATTATTGAATGAAATTATAAAGAGTTTTGAATAGTCAAATCTAGATTTGATTTCTGGTTCTACTATGTAGTTATGGTACTGTCATACTTTTTTACACCTCAATTTTCTCATTCATGAAATACAACTAGCAATGTGCATGGCATGAAGCAATTAAGAGGGTTAATCATTATAGGCCCTATCCAGACCCAGTTCTTTTCTATATCTCAGTATAAAACACATAGGCATCTATGGAATGAAAATAAAATAGAAAAAAAAAAAACAAAACTAACATATTCTAATTGGGCAAAACAACCACAAAAGAGCTAAAGAGAAGGCACAATAAACAGAGGCCTACCTATTCACACACTCAGAAATCCCTTTAAAAGCAAACCAAACTGGAACTGGAAGCCATAAGATATACACAAAGGGTCTATAGAGTAAAAAGAAAGAAAAATGTAAGTTGCATACATAAATAAATAAAAGAATAAAAGGAGGAAGAGCTCTGAGAGGAAATTGTGGTACCAGGAACCTCCAAAGATGTCACTGAGTCTACTGATGGCCATGCAACTCATCCCTAAGAGTAGTATGTTCTTCCAGTAAGACTCCCTCGGAGAAAACTGGATTTTTTTTTGCAAGTGGTTATAAATTGGCAGTAGCTTCTGGCATAGGGATGGGGGCAACTGTCTACTTTTCCTTTCAGCTATAGTATCCCATCTGGTGTAGATCTGTACAGGCCTTGTGCGTGCTGCCTCAGTCTCTGTGAATTCATATATGCATTGATACTGTTGATTTAGAAGGTCTCTCATTGATTTGGTTAGACTGCCTGACCAAAGAGCTGCAGGTTTCAATCTGTGTTTACCCCCAGAGCTGTGATTATAGACATATACCACTGCACTAGATCATGCATGTCTACCACACACTTTACCAATCAACTCTATTAAACTGTTAATGTATATGTATAGACATATACCACTTCACTAGATCATGTTTGTGTAGCACACACTTTACCAATCAACTCCATCAAACTGTTAACAAAAATAAAGTTAACGTGGAAAATATTTTGTGCACATTCATGAATTGTAGATTGATAAATGAATGCATGTTGGCAGAGGCTGTTAGTTTGTTTTCCAACTGCCCAGACTCAAAATAATGACACACAAATCTGTATTAATTACAGTACTGTTTGGACAAAAGCTTAAGTGTAATTCTGGCTAGCTCTTATATCTTAAATTAACCCATTTATATTAATCTGTGTATCGCCAAGAGGTTGTGGCTTACTGGCAAGGTTCTGGCTGGAGGCTCGCATCTTTCTCCTCTGGTGACTACATGGCTTCTCACTGATTCTGCCTACTCTCTTTATATATATTTTCTAGTCTGCCTATATTCTGTTAAGCCATTGGCTGGAAGCAGCTTCATTATTCGTTAACCAATAAAAGCAACACATATACAGAAGAACTTCCCACACCAAATTCATTAATTTTTTGTAAGGACCACATTGAAATCCAGTTATAGTCAGTTGATAACAGAAGTAACAGGGGCCTGATTCCTCATTATTGTCTATTGATCATCAAAGAAGAAAAGTAAATGTAGCCAGCTCAAATGTGTGCATCTGTAAAGCAAGGATTAGAAGAGAATAACAACTTATTCCTTTCAACAGATATTTTATTTGCATCAAAGTATTATGAAGAAGAAATAACTGTCATTTAACTTCTTTAAAGCTTAGTAATTGCCAAGTAAAAACACCCAGTAATAAATAAGATAAGGAAAATTTAAGGTCATGTATAATAATAACCCAGTGACCACTTCAAGTAAATTAAAAGTAAAGTCAAATATTGTTAGAGAGAAGTAATTTTGTAACAAGTAGGAAAGGTTGTATTTTATTCCTTTCAAAATCAGTATTAAAAGATCAACTTCAAATATATGTTCATTTTTTTTATCTTTTCACCCTTTACACACACACACACACACACACACACATTCTTTTTTATTTCAAAGCAACAGAAAATCTACTTAAATAGCTCCCATGTTATGGAGAATCTAGAAACAATTTACTTCTTGATGCAGTGAATTCTCTTTTATTATTCAGAGGATGAAACCTGTGAGGTGACACATTGTTGCCAGAGTGAGGTAACATCTCTCAATTGGTATTGGCAGCAGCTCTGTTTTTATTGACCCTCTTGCTGGTAAATCTGAATGTGAGCTCTATGGAATCAGATGGGAAATAATAACTTTCTTTAGTGCCATTCAGGCAATGGAGAATGATTTTCCATTTGTGGAAATATCATCTAGGAAATAACCTGCAATGGCAATTTGTCAAGAAAAGAAATCCATCACTAAACTTGATAAGACGGGTGGCGAGGGAAGCATGTATGTGCAGATTCACAGTTGCCTTTTGACCCTAGGAGTCCCAGGGACTATCAATCATCCTACGCCTCTCTCCCTTCATTCTTTCAGCTTCCTCACATTTTTTGCAAAAAGACTAGTAGGTACATTGCTTCATTCAGGGTTATGCATGCGATAGCTTCAAAAACACTTTCCCAAATATTGTCTACAATCTAATCATCCTGGCAGACTGACAATGCACTATCAATAATCACTAATATCTCTGCTCCCTGAAAGAGGAAACTGAAAATGCAATTGAGTGACTTGCTAAGATCACACATCTAGAAAGAGGAAAATGCATCAACAAAAGGGTTCTCTGAATCACTGCCTTATAGAATATAGTGATAAGGAAGATATAAAAGGGGTAAGGAAAAAAAATGTTGAGCCCATGAAGAGTAAATGTTTTCCACTTCCCTGTTTATATACTTTTTTTAGTTATATAATTGAATTTTGACAATTAAAAAAATGAGTTTAGAATCTGTATCATGTTTGCACAGTAATGCCATTCATGATGATAGAGTAGTGCCAGGTTCTTAGAGAGCGAGCAGAAATCAAGAAAACATCATTTGGTTAAGGTCCAGGATTAAATATTGTACAGCTCATTGCATTGCATTGTATGGACAAAATAGTTATAAAGATTAGTAGAGGTTCAAGAAGTCAGGTGGGGAATGAACAGATTCCATCTGTTCCTGAGAAGAGCTATAAAGCCTCACAGCAGAAAATATGAGTACAGAGGGTGGAGTCACTAGAAATAATTTTGCCACCTGTGGAGCATGTACACAACAACTCATCATCCCTAATGTGCTAAGAGATTTGGAAATACACAGATGTCTAGACCATGTTTGAACTCTGCTATGCCAGAGTTTATGAACTGATGAGAGAAACAGACAGAGAAGAGGATCACTGCAAGGAAGAGCAATTCAAGGAGAATGTATGTAGACATAAGCACCTTGATCTACAAAGCTCAACAACATAAGATAAGCAATATTTTTTTTCTGTATCTTGTGTCTTAAATTACATATTAACCCACAGCAACATTTAATCAAAAGTAGATCACAAATTCCAAGTTTTGAAAATAAATTTATCGGGTCAGGTACTAATTAATTTTCTGTTGCTGTGATAAGATGTCATGGCCAAGGTAACTTACTGAAGTAAGAGTTTATTTATGCTTACAATTCCAGAGAGGGGGTGGAGAGAGAGTACATGTATCAGGGGAGGTATGGAAGTAAGCAACCAGAGCTGGGAGCTGAGAGATTATACCTTCCTCAATAAATATGAAGCAGAGAAACACAACAGAGAGTGGCATGTGGTCATGAAGTATCAAAACCCACACACTGTGATGAACTTCCTTGAGCAAGGCTATACCACCTCCAACAGCACCACCAACAGGGGACCTAGTGTTTGAATATGTGAGCCTAAGGGGAACATCTCTTATTCAAACAACAAGGATCAGTAAGATCAAACACGTCCTTGCTCTACCTTGTCATGGAATCAGAGATCTGGAGCTTTTCTTAAACTGATACATTGGTATTTGTAGAGACAGTATTCTGTGTATTCCTTGTTCAGAACACATATTCCCTTCATGTCTTTGATAGTGCATTAGTTCCTAATTCAGTCAAATACATATGATTATACCACATGTGTTAGAATATACAATCTGGCAACCTTAAGATCCAAGAAGAAATAATGATGGACAGAAAAAACTACTTTGCACAAGGAATCAACAAATAATTATATATGGAAATAACTAATGATATAATACCATGTCACTCGTCTAGTTGTGATCTTTCCATTTATAGATCTTTACACTAGTGAAATATTCCAGTTTCTCTAAGAGTTCAGATTCAATGGAGCTTAGGAAATTTGGAATATCTTTCAACAGCAGTAAGGAAATACAGAAAATGAAAGGGAGAGAGAAAGAAGAGAGGGAGGGAGAGAAAAGAGAGAATGTCAATGAAAGGTTAGCTCCTAAACTCACAGGACAAATAAGGATGATTCATTCACCCAGTCGACCTGGTAATCATGATTTTATAATATTTGGTAATAATGTGGGTAAGATAGGGTCTGGCTTATTGTACTGGTCTCAATGAATAATAAATGTGTGCTCGACTTCTCAATACTAGCAGCTAAACTACAGAAGGAACAAAAGTAACTTTAATATTTCTTACTAAGAAGCATAGATTTCAACTTGAAATATTACCTGTAACGCTATTTCATTAAGCAGTTAGTTGTGCGTCATTTCTAATACATTTTCAGTGATTGAACGATCTATTTAGTACTTATGAAGAGTCCTTCAACATTGATAAATGATATTTATTGATCATATCATTGGCTTACCAATTTTAGTATTATAAAATACTAAGGTTTTATTTTTGAGAATATTAAAGTTTAAATTAAAGAATAATAAAATTTTAATTTTTTGAGAATATTTAGTCGCTACAGTTAAAAATTAATTCAACAGCAATGAATGGTGACTTCAGATAACTACCAATAAATAAAATTTCCAGCTGAATTTGGCATAAAAGGCATTAGAAAAAGGGGGCAGTCAATACTGCTGAAATGAATATCAGCTTTCTATCTCCAGATACACAACACATCATCTTCTGTCAAAAAGAATTAACACTGGAATTTAATATTCTACAAAATTTAACGTTGGAAAAGACTGTTTCTTATAGTCTAGGTATGGAGCATGAAATCACTGTATCCTGTGCTTTGAGATGGACCGGCTTTAGCATCTCTGAGGTTTGTATTTTGCCATCAGTACCAATCCAGCCCCAAAACAAACAAACAAAGGAACAGAGGCCTGAAACATCTTGACGTTAATCTTACGGCTAGGTTTGTTAAATGGTCTTTCCAAAGAATGAGCAAGTCCATATTCATTTCACTTTTGTTTTTCAAGTAGAGCTATTCATTTATGAACTGACGCTGCAGCTAGGAGTTACCTCACCGCCACGTGCAGGATTTGAGAATAGTCTGTAGCTATAATGAACACAGATTAAAACGAATGCAACATCGATGAATGGCAAGTTCATTTACATAGAAGTGGTGTAAACATAAATTACCTCTCTTCCCACACCCCCAGCAACACTGAGGCAAGAGACTGGTACTGTTATTCATTTGGGGTGGAGTAGAATTGAATATTAACAGCCGCTGTCACAAAATTAGTCACATTTGTCAGTAAAACTAACACACTTTCACTTAGATATGAGTCTTTGCTCTGACTTTGGACTCATTTAGGTAAGCCTGCCATTTCATTTTCTTTTCCTTTCTCCTTTTCTTTCCTCTCTCTCTTGTATTCTGGACCCTGAGCCACTTTAAACTTGCTATGGAGTAAACCAAATACAAACATGTATTTCTAAATGTCAAAGAGGTCTGTTTGTAGTGGTGTTTCAAATGTATTTTAATAAATAAAACTTGCCTGGGGATCGAGAAAGTAAAACTTCCACAGTGGTCAGCCTTACAGCCAGGCAGTGGTAACACACACTCTTAATCTCTGAAGTCACACTAGTTGCCAAAGAAATCAGGCGATAGTGGTACATACTTTTAATCCCAGCCCTAGAGTGGATTATAAAATGGGAAGGAGACAGCTCTCATTCTGTGATTCCTGGAGGCAGGATGATCATTTCTGACCGAGGTAGAGGTAAGAGCCAGTGGCTGGCTGTTTTGCATTTCAGATCTTCATATTGAACCTCAGTTTCTCTTTCCGAGATTTATTAATCATGCTTTATCAGTTATCTACTTTGAAATGGACATAAGCAAGGCTAGAGAGATGGTTCAGACATAAAGAGCATTTGCTCTTGCCGAGTTCCATGGTTCAATTCCTAGCACCCACATCCTGGAGCTCACCAACACCTGTGACTCCAGCGCCCTCCTCTGCTCTCCCCAGGCACTGCAGAAAACTAGTCTATACACAGATAAGCAGTCACACATACACATACACAAAAATAAATAATGTACTTCTTAAAGTACACTCTCCTATGAATTTTCAGCTAGGAATTTATTTTTAGGTGAAAAATGTAGATGCTGTCACATTGTCATGCTGAAAAACAGAATAGACATAAATGATTTGATGGCACCATCTCCCTTACATAATTTATCAGTTCATATAGAAATTGCATCACACACACACATACACACACACTCACTCATACACACATTCAAAGATAATGTCATTGAAAGGCTAATTACTATTCTTGAAGCTACATAGGTAAGGAATAGAGTCTTACAGGTGTCTTCCCAAAGGGAAACAGACAAACAGTATCAAGTCTTGATAAAAGTCAGGATACTCTAAAGTGGAAATAGGTTAAGAAAACCATAGTGAATTCATATGATAGGTTACCACTATGCCACACTGGGTAGGCAAATGTGCATTATCACGAGGATTAGTTACTGAGAAATTGTTTGGAATGCAAAAAGTGTTGATATAATGATCTAATATATTTTGTGCAAAACCTAACAGACTCGAAGAGTCCACAGTTTTCATAGAAAAAGCATAGTATAAAGTAGTTTACTATGCTGCCCTTAAGAAAAATTCTATTAATAAAATATTAAATAGAAGTTAATGCACATGTTAGAATCAAGGCAGCCGCATCTAGTATATCATACTTGTTTGATGCTGAATGATGCTTATTATAACATATTGCGTGACAAATTGTCTATCATAAATATTAAATAATATCATTACTTTCATATTTTCTTTTATGTAGTATAAATGTACCTTACAGTTTTGTAAAGACTGTAATGATCTGATATTATTTCTTTACTTAATGTATGTTTTCGAATTGATTGCAGTTCAGTAAAATTAGTTTTAAAATCTTAAATTAAGTTAGGACTCAAAATAAAATGAACCAAAGGTCTTTGAGATAGCAGGGAAATCTGGGATCCTATCTCTAGTGTGTCCATCAAAAAATTAAAAGTAAATATGTGTGCCATATTTGGAGCCAATTAAATTAATTCAGTAGCCTAAATAAGATTATTACCCTGTAAGTGAATCCTAGGACTGTCGTAGGTGCTGTCAGTTTATCCTTGGCCATGTGGACACTGAGATCTGTTATCACGAACACAGTTCTGACATTCACATCAGCATCATGAATAAGCTCTGTTTGGCCTCGCCTATATATCTTATTTATGATTTCTGTAGCAAAAGGAAAACACAAATATGTTTTTCCTCATTGTAGTCATGGGAATGTTGGTCAGCCAACTTGGCAAGTGATTTAATAGTTTTAAATGGTTTAAAATAATGCTCCCGAAATTATGCTTCAGGCTATAATTTCCCATCCATGCCCTAACTTCAAAGAACTTGACACAAATATTTTCTGACTCAGTTAATTTTTATTTATTTAAAAGATCATGAAGAGGGACTGAGAGAAATGGCTTGGGGCTAAGAGTACCTGCTGCTCTTCCAGAGGACCCGAGTGCAGCTCACAGAAACCTTGCTTCTCAGCTAATACATTCTTATAACATCAAAGGATGAAACTCTCATTTAGCTTCTATGAGCACTTGAATTCACATGTACATACATATATGACCGACCACACACACAATCATTCACACAAGTAAAATATAAAATAAGTCTTATATATAAAATATAGGTATTCTGTAATTTTATTGAGAGGGGCTTATGTCTCATGAAACTGAGTTATTGTTATTATTATATGGGCTTAAATAACGCTAATTTCATGCAAATATAGAACATGCTTTGGGGATTTCTTTGATAGCTCCGCTGACAGAGCAGAGAACTATAGTCATTATATTCCCTGACAGCTTAATTGTTTTAAGCAGGAAAAGAATTGATGTCCTAACCCATGGTTCAGGTTAGCCTTGAACCCTAGTTCATACCTGACCCTGTATGATTAGCAGAACATTTTCAAAGCAATCATTTCTTGCCAGAACGTTCATGAAGATGAATGACTTAGTGTCCAGTAATTGAATCCATGGGTTGCTTTGATTCTTTTTCAGAGGTTTACTCTTTCTGCTGATTTTTCTCCCTAAATACTTTAGAAGAACATGCCATGGAAATCTGACTTTCATGCTAAAAAATACCCTTTAAAAATTAGAGCAATGGTTATTTTTTTTCTGGGTAATATCCAAAATTAACAAAATCATTTAATAACTCTGTGTTAAGTTATAAGCATGTTATTCTAAAAAGACTTTGCTCTAAGAATTGTAAGAATATCTCAATTTCCTACTAAATATCATAATATACTTGGACAACTCCTGAGAATCACAGATGCATTAAACTATCACAGCAGGGAAATGAGATATTATTGTAAATTATTGTAAATTTTCTTTTATTGATTTTTTTTATTGAGCTCTAGATTTTTCTCTGCTCCATTTCCTGCCTGTTTCCTCCCCTTCAACCCTTTCCAAAGGTCCCCATGCTTCCAATTTACTCAGGAGATCTTGACTTTTTCTACCACCCATGTAGATTAGATCTATGTATGTCTCTCTTAGGGTCCTCATTGTTGTCTAGGTTCTCTGGGATTGTGATTTGTGGGCTGGTTTTGTTTGCTTTATGTTTAAAAATCACTTATGAGTGAGTACATGTGATAATTGTTTTTCTGGGTCTCGTTTACCTCACTCAAAATAATGTTCTCCAGGTCCATCCATTTGCCTACAAAATTCAAGTTGTCATTATTTTTTTCTGCTGTGTAGTACTCCATTGTGTAAATGAACACTCAAAAAATTAGGAATAAACATTCCTCAAGACCCAATAATTCCACTTTTGGGTATATATCTAAAGGGTGCTCAATTGTGCCACAAGGGCATGTGCTCAACTGTGTTCATAGCATCATTGTTTGTCATAGCTAGAACCTGAAAACAACCTAAATGCCCTTTGTCTAAAAATGGATAAGGAAAGTATAAATTTTCTTAGTTTTGAACAGAAAATGTATAGATAGAAGTTTATTTCTACCATTTTTTCTTTTGATATTAAGTCATTTGTTTGTTCTACAATTGATTTTACTGATTTTTGTTAATATTTTGGGATTTTTTTCTTCATAATTTTGTATTTAAATAAATAATTATTGTAATGGGGAAAAATGTTCTAGGAAAATCAATCTATATGAGCTGGAGATACATTTTTGTGACAGAGTACTTCCATAGCTCTCATGAGGCCCTCGCTTCAGCCCATAGTGGTTGACAAAAGAAGGAAAAGAATCCATGAGTTCATGACAATACAAAAGATATGTAAATAGAGAGAATGAGACAGCTCTACTAGAGAATTCTAATAAACATAGAATGAGTCACTACCAAAAAATTACCATTAAAATTCAGTGGGGAATAATTGAGCCAAGCAGGAGGCATCACATTCTGTGACCATATTCTTGACTGTGTATTGTAGAGTATGAAATTTACTCAGTCTGCTCACCAGATTGCTCATTAATTTGAACAAAACAAGATAAAAGATCTGTTGAAATCCTGTAACTTTAATAGACAATGTAAAATTACCACCTCAATCAAATGACCAAATATCTTTCATGATTCATAGAAAGTTCTGCCTCGGATATGCTCTGTTCAGAAGGATCAAGTATCACACATCTTCTGTCCCTGCCAAGCAACCAAGAACAGATTCTTATTCATAAGAGAGTCCTTGAAAACCCAGACTGAGATATGCATGACAGAAGTTCCTGGTTGTGTTTTCAAGTATGCCAATATCTATACAACAATGAACATCTTAGGAACTGATTCAAATTAAAGAACAACTAGATGCAATACACAATCTTGAACTAACTATTGTGGTAAATTGAAAGATATAAACCATAGATTTTTGTATGATGTGCTAATGATGTAGCAATCTTGAGATCCTGTGTTATGGATATATTACATCATGTCTTCTGATGTATTTTGGAGTGGAGGTAGATGAAATCATAAACAACTACCTATAAAATAGTTTTAGATGTTTATAAAATAATAACTATCATAATGATATACATACAGCATTTTAAAATATGCAAGAAGAGATAATAAGCAAAATTTGAGGAATATTAAGAATCGATGAATCTATGATAATGGGACCTTAAAAAAGAGAAAAGAAAACCTAAGTGAGCTACAGAGATCTACATGGAGTCCCTGCATTCCTAGCCTGCTCACTAATGCAACTGTGGGATACTATCCTAAGGAAGACCCTCCTTTCAAGTCTTCTAGCTGATAGGATCAGGAATTTTTACATCCCCAAGTCCTAACACCCTCTCTTCTTCACTAGTCAACTGAATAGACGACCCAAAACTTGGTGTGTGTCCAGAGAACTGAATGTGGCTGAAAGACAGAGTCACAGACACTGGCCTAGACATAGAAAACTTGGACTGCACTGTAGAGAGAAGTAGCAGTTGTTTCCACTTGGGAACTACAACCTAGACAAAGAGTCAGACGTCATGTACAGGTGGTATATATGGTGCTTGGATGCAGATGAGAATGACCAGGGTACCAGGATCACTCAGTGCTCTGTGGTACACTTGCCATGTGAGTTTTTCCTCTCCTAGAGACCCCCAGATATTAGCTGGAAATAAAGTCACTGCTCAGGCAATTCCCACAAGCTTGAATAATGCCCTCTGGCAATAAGGGATTGTCCCATGGGCTCAGAAGAAGGGACTAACAGGTCAGCTCCTACACTAACCGGATGGCTCCCTTTGGCTGAGGAGATCAAAGGTTTAAATTTAGTCCAGCAGAGACCACTAGCTTATCTGAAAAACCCTGGATGGTGATAGAGAAGCCCTGTCAGTCCTCATTATGTCTTTTCTGTTTTTTCCTGTCTCGACATGAGAAACAAATACCCACTCATACCCAGTGTACTTCAGAAGGAGAATCCTGGGAGAAAGCAGAGCCTCCCCATTCTCCCTGTTAGGAAGGAACTAGTGCCTCTTTTGATGTCTTTGTTTTGTCTTGTATTTGTTTTCTCAAACTGCATCATTTTTCAAACCTGCATCCCCCCTGTTTCGCCACACCTTCATGCCTTGCTCCTTCACTTTTCTACTTTTCTTGCCCCTCCTTTATCCTTTTACTTTATTGTTAATAGTTCACTTAATTTCCTAATTTATACTAGATTATCTTAACGTCTCCCTTCTCCCTGTCTTTGGTATAGTTGCTGTTTTCATTTTGCTTCACACTAAATATCTGGTGTGGTTTGTCATTGTTGCTGCAGTATGTTTTCTCCCCTCTGCGTGCTGCTAAGGGTTAAATCTCAAAAAAAAGCGGCTCATGAGGAGGATATTAGGAAAAGCAGAGATCTTCATCCCAAGAGATGAATAAACCATGGCACACAACAGATGAATAAACCGTGGCACACAAACATAAGAATTGCTCAAAGGTTCCTTCAGGGATGGCAGATGTCAGTAAACAAATGTTGAAGAGGATGAGGTCAGGTTGAGCTGTACTTTGAGTGGGATAATTGAGACATGCTTCTATTTATTTATTTGTTTGTTTAGTATTTTCAAAACTATCTTTTCTTATTTTATATACCAATCCCAGTTTCCACTCCCTCCTCTCCTTCTGCTCCCTCTACCTTCCCCACCGTACCACTCTCCATCCACTTCTCAGAGAGGGTAAGGCTTCCCATCGGGAATCAACAAAGTCTAGCACATTGCTTTGAGGCAGGAACAAATTTCCAGGAATTCACAAGGATGACCCTAGCTAAGATCCTAAGCAAGAATGGAGAGAGTGCCTGAACTGGACTTGCTTTGTAGTTAGATTGATGACTATCTTAAATGTCATCATAGAATCTTCATCCAGAGACATGCTTCTAATCCCACCCAGTACTGTAGAGCCAGAAGGATCAGAAGTTCTAGGTTATTGTTGACTATATAAGCAAGGTCAAAACCAGTCTGAATGATACTCTCTTTCAAAAAATTAATAATGAAGAAAAGACTGGGTGCAAGCAACAATAGTACTCTGAAAGTTCCTAGTTTTTCAGTAATTGAATCTAAAGATTTCAACATGACTAAAATACTGGGGAAAATGATCACACATGAAGAATATTTGGCAGCAATAAGGGATATTATATACTGATGAAACCAATTAAACCTTCTTTTTGTTACTGATACTTATTCACACTGTTGGACATCTACTCTGAAACTGGGATTACAAAGTATAACTTAAAATTAAACTTCCTTTTTTTTTTACCATAGACTGAAATGAAGGAAAAATCAAAATTTTCAATTTTATAAAGTAAAAGAACTGAGATTTAATTAAATCTTGAGGGGATAGGAACAGCAGTTGGTTTTCTGTAATCACATAGAGACATGTTATAGGACCATTGGCAAACCACTGTGGAATCTGTTTTTGGCTCAGAATTAGTTGCCGTGAACTGGGCAAAGACACCATTGGGCGGATAGGGCAGGAATAAGTAATAAGGATGTACCACCAGCTTTCTGATAGTGAGCATCATGTGCTTAGAACGGAGTTCAAATGAGAGGACCTGCATATATCTTTTCTTAAGACAACTCGAAAAGAAGAAACAGGGAAGTCATCAGACAAGGTAGTGAAAGCTGTGTGCAACTCTGCCTTCTATGGAGCCATATACTTTGCTATCACCAAGACTTTTATCAGGAGGAAAAACTGCTTGTGACAGCCCCGAGAGATTTATGGGAGATCTGTAACAAAATCTATCTTTACAACAGCAAAGATTTTGATTTAGTCTCACACAACATGAGTACCTGTGTCAAAATAGACACCACTACCATTTGTGGATATATAACTCATTTTATGATCTATCCCATAAAAAGCCCATGAGTAAATTCTTGTTGAATTGGAGAAACGTCATAAAATTCTATCACACAGGACTCAGTTCTGGGCTCAATGCTTTTTTTTATATTTCAATCACAGAATAGGCTGGATGAATACTCACAGGGAAGTATGCAAAGAGAACTCACCATCTCAAGAGAAAAAGCAATCAATCTGGTAAACTAAAGAATTAATAAAAGAAACCCATATAGGATAATTTCTACATGGTCCAAACCCAAACAGAGCCTGTACACTAGCTTAAATAGGCATGGTTTAATAAAACATCAATTGGATTAGCAAGTGAAGGGTATCCTTTCTTCAAGGCTTCAGTCGAATTCTGTCTGCAGTATTGGAAGCAAACATCACAATGAATGAGTCTTTACAACATGTGTGAAGTACTCCAGCCTTGATCTTGAGGTGCAGTCATTCAGAGCGTTACTGACCTTTCTTTACCAAATTAAAGGAAGTGGTAGAGAAAACAAGAGAATTTAGAAGAGAGTTGCAAGGGCTCATTGAATATTTCATATACAGAAGATGCCAAAAGAACAAGTCTTATTCTTTTTGCAATAGACAATGGAACCCAAGGCAAACTTAGGAATCGTCCAATCGAAATGAGGGAGGTGAAAGAACGGCAATAAGCGGTTCTTTAAACCACACGATTGATCAAAAGTATCAGAGAAAATGGGCTTTAATTGTAACAGTCTGCAAAGAATTCATTATTCCCATATCTGCCAACCCAGATAAAAATTTAAAAAGATTCAGTTTCTATTATCAAACTCAGTTAACTCAGTCTACAATGTATAAGATATGTATATATGATATATATTAGAGAGTACATATATATATATCCAGCACCTATATCCATCTATATGTATTTTCGTACTCTTCAAGTCTTTTTGAAGTTTGAATTCTGTCATATTCATAATGCAATTCTTTATGCAATTAGCCTTTAATACGGTTTCTGAACGGCACAACCAACAAGAGAGGTTTTGCTGTCTTAAAGCCTGGGAAATATTATCTATACACGGCCAATTGTTACATTTTCCTCTTGGTATTCACTGTTTATCTCGTGAGAAGCTTTAGGCTTCTTTGGATATTGATTTACCGATGGAAGTCAAACAGAAAATTAGCTCCCCAGTGAATATGCCTGTTTTTATGACAAAGTGTTCTGGCCTAGCCACAATTGCCATTTTTAAGTGGTCATAGTTCATTTTTCAAGTTACTCTTTCAGCTTATAAATTATGCCAAAGTATAATATTCTTGTGAACAATAGACATTAATTACTATTTATGGCATGTCAGTTCTAAGTACAATATAATTAATTTATAATGTTATACAGATTGCCAAGTTAAAAATGCTTTTTAAATATGTTTTGTGTAAGAATTCTTAAAGGATTTATGTCCTGGACCAGATACTTCCCTGGATATTCTGAAGAAGGGATGAATTTTTATGGTCTTCAACAAAGCTTAATATTATTGGATTGTGATGCAACATGGAATATTCTCTTGGGCTCTACATCATTTTTCAAGTATTACTGAACACTGATCTCATTACTTAAAACATATAGAGTAGGAGAGATGACTGGTGATACAGCGTACATGACAGATCATAGCAGGAGACGGGTAGATTATATGAGACCCCGAGATGGTAGACACTTTCCTATCAAGATTCCTTATTTTAGTGGCGCATAAGGACAGAAGGATCAACGGCTAGCTTAGTCTTGACTTCAGAATTGTCTACTCCTTACTGATAAATCATCACATGAATTTTGACACTTTTCAAGCAATGTAAGAATAAGAATTATTAGTATCTCTATATCTTTGTGTCTTTTAAGTATAGTAAATTGTTTCTTTAAAATGCTAATATAATTCTAGCATAGCATTTAGCACTATATTTATAATCTGGAAAAAAAGACAACTTTAAAAAATTATAATGGACATTCTAACAGTTTTAACTAAATTCTAACTATTTTAAATCTACTGGTTACTATATGGGATGACAATAAAACCATCCATGCAACGAACATAGTTCATTGATGCATAGTGAACTCAACCTTGGCCTGAAATGAAATCTCCCTACTATTGAACAAGGTGAAACTACAATGGGCATGCTTTATTTGTGGCATATATGACAGAATCAATCATAAAAAAACAGCAGGTCACTAAAAGCCAACATTTTGTATCTCTATAATTTGTTAAATCATTTTCATTTTGTGAAAAGATGTCAAAATATTTTTTTCATGATATTGATAAACATAGAATACAACAAGTCTACCAGTTGTGGCTCCCTAAAATAATTCTTGTAACCAACAGTAATTTATTAAGTAATAAACCAGGAAGCTCATTAACGCAAAACCATCAATTTTCTTCTTCTAATATTATTATGAGTGTGATTCCATTTTAATTTCAAACGTGAGTGGTTGACATAAGACTGTAATTTTTATACCAGTAATTAAAGAATGATTACATTTTGCTTCTGTCAAATAGTTCTCAAGGCTTAAAACGTTTTGGAATGTTGCTTCGCATTCTGTTAATAATGATTATAATGCTGGAACAAATCACCGATGCTTGTATAGCACTTGCTGTGTGGTGTTTAAGTGTAGGCTATGCAGAAGAACAAAGTACACAGCTGTCCCCCAAGGTACTTGCCGTCTAAGTAGTGACAAGTTCAAATGTAATAAATCACACTGATACGGTATATCTACAATGATTAAATAAATCATTTTCTATAGATGGCATTTGGAGTTGCACAGTGGCATTAGTCCATATGATCTCTTGAATGCTGATAAGCTATTATTCTTCAGATACTGGCTTTGGGTTTCCTTTAAGAAATAGTTCTTGTCCTTCATGCACTTAACCTTAGTGTGCCTATCATCTGCAATTGGAAACCTAGTTATGTTACCTAGTTTAGTACAGCACATATGTCTAGGATGCTTAGAGTACTCAACAGATATGTATCTAGTGATGAATATTAATTTACCATCACTCAGGAAGTTTTCAAACGTACGAGTGAGAGTTTTGAAGAACTCTTGATTGAGATGGGTGTTTCCTGAAAATGCATGCTTTCTAGAAAATGGGGTACTGATGAGCAAATCCCCTTCATTCATCTATAGAGAGCAGGTTCAGGAAACCAACTATGTTTTAATTATTCAACTTCTGAATTTCAAAGAAGCAACCCCTTCTACTAGCCACGCTCTAACCCAGCATAGACAAAAATTAATCTATTGTATTTTACCAATCCAGTATCCACATTTTCCCCTTCTCTAATCTTTTCCCTGAATACACATGAATGAACACACACACACACACACACACACACACACACACACACACCTAATAAGTTGGTGTGAATGAGCCCTGAAAAAAAAAAAGAGAGGGTAACGGACATGTTTTCTTTTGGCAACTAGATTATAGAATTAGTTGAATGGATTTCCTCCCATGCATTTTGAAGACAGAACTGCCTCTTTCCTGGTGCTTATGTTTAGCAAAAAAACCCTATCCACTCAAAATTGCTATTTGATACTGAAAGAAACCAGATATACAGAAGGCAGAATATTGAATAATGTTGAGAAAAAGATGGCCTACCTCATATATACAATGTAGAACTCTTCATTACAAGTACACAGAGCTAGTTTCAGAAAAAAAAAATTGTTGCTGGACTGTAAATGTGTTGTCAACGGCAAACCCCTGTCCAGGAGGAGAGGCAGATTACTTACTAAAGCTATGATAAGTAGACAGTACTGCAGGTGGGGAAAGATGCAGAGAGAAAAATCCAGTCCCATCTGCGAAGACCATAAAAGTATCAGCTGTCTTCACTCACACAGTGCTCCATCCACACTAAGAGGGTAATCATCAAGACCCAGCAGCTGCCAGTGCCGGAGTCCTAAAACAGTGTTGGGCTGTGGCTTATGCTTCTCATCAAAGCTCTTTCTTTCGTCTGTGAGCAGTAATGCAAGGGCAGCTTGAAGCCTAGAGGACGCAGCTTGTAGAGTGTGGTCTCCCGTCTTGAAACCTAGTGTTGAGTGGGGTATCCTTGAATCACACTGAGATTCTTGAAACAGTAGAGGCAAACCAGAGTTCTCAAGAAGAAAGGGCCCTCAAGAGTCAAAAGAAGCATAACAAACCCAAAGGAAGACCAAGTTCTTGTTTGTAAACAACAGATCCATGAAAGCAAATTTTACAGTTCACATTCTATAATGCAGAAGGAATGGATATTCATTGCTTCAGTTTTGGAACATTTGCCTATTAACTAGTTGGAAGACACAATGCAGGAAGAATTAGAGAACTTTAGTACTAGGGCAGGAATCACCAAGACAAGAAGATTAACTAGGTATTAGCATACAGTGGTGTGAATTTATAAAATACTGGTTTCTGTTGTAGACTGCCACACTAAATTGTCTCTCTAGCTCACTGAATTCACTGGAATGAATCCCAAAGGCCAGTTTTCCCACCCTGCCAGATGCCCCTGTCTTCTGCCACCTAATCACAGCAAGCGTTACGGATAATGAGATAATTTATAATTGAGATAAACAAAAGTAGGCGAATACATCCCAAGGTTTTAAACATATCTGCGTGGAAAGGGTTTCTGTCAAAAGAGGTGAGAAATGGTGATGATGACCAGGAGATAACAAGAAGGAAGTCTACAGAAGATGGCAACATAGGTTTTACAATCTGGGAAATAGGAACCTGAAGTTGTAGAGAAATCACTCTCTTTATGTCACCCTGCCCCCGCAAGAGCCAACAGGCGGGAAGATACTTTTACTTTACATTATCATTCTAGGACACGGATTCTAAAAATGTGATGCCTAGAACAGATGTCGCATTGTTATCTAGGATCTTGTTAGAAATGCACACTTGTTGAACCTCACTCCAGAGCTCTGAAGTGGAAATGCTAGATGAGAGTGAGTCCAGCACTTTGTTTGTACCAAATGCCAGGCACCTTTGGGATCCACCACTTTTCTGTGATCTTGAAGATTGTGGTAGCAAGGCCTGTCAAATACTTTCCTCTTATCTCTGGTATGTCCCACTAACCTGCTGGTTCTGTCTTCAGATTTTGATATTGGTGCTCTCTATGGGATCACTAGGAAATGTCATGATCATGTCTCACAGTGTCGAATAATGAGTTAATACTCAAGGGGCTAGGGATGTGTATCCCATGTGTAAACCATATATTGGCATGCTCAAGACCCTGGGTTCATCACTAACACCAAACCAAAGTAAATAATAGCTAGGGCTCAGTCCAATTTTAAACGATTATATAGCTTAACTGAAATATCAAGGGATCACAGCTACATAGATGTCAAGAATCTTATCCAAGTATGAATAACAATGCCCATGTCATGAATGACACATATGGCCTATGTGGCCTAAAAATATCCTTGATGTTGGCAGGTACTAAAGATGTGTGAGAATATTAAAAATAATGAAAATAATAAAAAATGATAAAATGTAAGAGCAGTGTACTGATTTTACGTTATAATTTAAAAAGTTAAAACATTCTTTAGAATGTAGACAATCATGTATAGGTCCAATTCCTGGGGCGAGATTAGAACAATAAATTAACTCAACAGCAACATTCAAATTGAGTGGGTGATGACCCCTTACACTGATGATTCTGGGTTCCTGAGAAAATAAAGGCAATGAGGAAAATTTGTTTTGTCCACTCACTTCTGGGAAGTGATTTAGAGAAGGATGTATGCAGACTATTGCCCAGTCAGAGAACGAACAAAACCAGAATTCTGGGAATGAGATACATTAAGGAAGAAAAAAAGAGTCTTCCATGTGCCTATATAGTGGAATTCCTTCCCTCATAAATCTCCCTATAAATTGTTAAATTATCTTCCCATGGGCCCGCATAAGCACATAGGTAACATTGTTTATATTCCCTGTCCAAAGACTTCTGTACTTAGCTGGGGTCATGAACAAAATGACCAGAGTTGGGAGTGAAGGCTTTGGACTGCTGGACTATTGAAATGGGAAGTCAAGAAAGTGCCAACTAGAAGCAAGTTTGAATCTATGATCTAAGAATGAAGCATATCTTTCCCAGGCATGTGACATCAGCATTGGTGACAATATCTGCCCCTTTACCCTTTCAAGGGTCACATCACACTGGACATACAAGAGATAAGTGTCTACTTGGTCATTTGCGGGGAATTTTTGAGACAGGTTTATCGCAAGTCTTGACCTGATTGTTAGCTTTTGAGAAAGTTTAAAAGTTTTAATTTGAAGGTCAAAGCAACATGAAAAATGCTTTTATATTTTAGCTTTGTTACCTGTAAAAACAGATACAACAAATACTTCCTCCCCTCTCTTTGGTGAACCAATGAATATATTGGGATCATTGACATGACTATGGGTGAGTGGCTCCTTATAGAAGTACTGGAGACACTCAAAGCCAGCTACATCACCAAAATGGCAATTGCAGCTGAATAACAACTCACAAAAAGCAGCAACCCTAGAACTGTCATCGAGACATGTCAACACTTTAACAGAGATTCTCTTATGGAGATTTTATGAGCACTTTAGATTATATACCGAGGTATTATTAAACAAATTTTACTTTCCAAACAGGAAATAAAATTATTTCAATTGAAAAGATAAAAACAGTGAAAGTTGGTGGTTCATTTCTACTACTAACGTTTGATACCCTTCATCCTTTGTTAAGAATTAATCCCATGCTAGAAGTGGGTGATGTAAGGATAACTGTGCTGAGAAGGCAAAACTGAGCCCATATGGAACATATTAGAAGATTAAGCAAATGATCCTAAATGAAAACCCTTAATGACTAGCTATGTTTGGCAGCAACATTTTCCTGTAGAACAAAAGCTATGATTCTTAATTGGTTGCTCATGATTAACCAATTAATCTTTTGGGCCAACTTTGCAATTCTGGCCCAGAGTCCCTGGACATACTGTATGAACTTAAAGTCACAGGGCATTTTGTTGTAGGATTAGGGAGACAGATGCTAGTTGTTTGCTTTTTATTTTCAGGGGGCTTGACCTTGAAAAGGAAGGTGTCACAAGTCTGTGGGTCCCCCAACCTCAATATTCTTCCTCTTGTCTTCCAGTTTTAGCTTATACATAGTTAGGCAAATTTTCATTCCAGCCAATTTGAATGTGACCTCTGTGCCAGCAATATCATTATCACCTAAGAACTTTTATAAATATGAATTCTGGGGCTTCTTAAGAGGATGATTGTTGGTTAAAAACCCTACCTGCTTCTCCCAGAGGATAAGGGTTCAATTCCCATCACCCACATTGTGGCTCATAGTTGTCTGTAATTACAATTCCAGGGGATCTGATGCCTTTTCTGGCTCCAGTGGGCACTGCATTCTGTGGTACAAATGCACACTTTCAAGCAAAATCCACATACCCATAAAATTAAAATGAAGAGTATTTTTAAAAGACATATAAAGTCTTAGCCTTGCTCCAGAAAATATGGAGAAGGATCAGTTCATCTTCTGTTTGGTCAAACTACGCAGGGAATTCAAAGCACAGCAAAGCTTGGAAATCACTGTGTTTGCTTATTAATTTTTTTCTTAAAATCTCTAGGTTTACTACCCATTCTTTCTGAAGAAATAAGTCTAATTTCTTCTAAAATAAAGGTCTTGATAAGCAATTTCAAGTAGTGAACTTGATAAGTAATTTCCTTTGATATTTAAAAACAATTTTTATCCAGTGAGTGGTATGTAAATATTTCATGAAATTATAAAGAATGTGTTTTGATAGTCATTTACACTGGCTTGGGCTCCATAAAAATGTTTCTAGAAACATTCTGCCTTTGCTTAACATACTGGAGTCCATTGGTTTGGGGTCAATTCTAAGTCAATAGCACCTGCATCCTCTGATACAGGGGTGGGGTTCACATCACCCTTCCTACCTCTATGTTCTTCAATACACCTGCCTTCAGCAGATTCCTGATTTTTTATGGACAAATCCAAGCCCAAATAAGAGCTCACTTTTACCTTACCACAATATTAATGCCCGAGTCACTTTTTATCATCATTTGAAGAGAAAATTTGCTATTGGAAAAGATAACTGTACTTTAATTTTCAATTTTATCTAACTGACTAAGTAAAACAGTTAAACAATCTATTTATCCAATAGATTAAATTTAAGATTATCTTCTGCAATCTTATCTGAGACCTGTGTTTCAATTTAATTGGCACTGAAAGTTCTTCTGAGCTGACTTTATGACAGCCAATCAATATCTTTAATGGGACACTCTATGATGTCTTCATTTTCTTGAGATAAACCTCTAAGAGTAATAGAGAAGTAACAACTTTAACTAAAGAAAACACACTTAAACTACAGTATCCCACAGGTGTGGATACCACTTTGATTTTTGTCTTCTCACAAAACACTGAGGAAAGTTGTTATCTTTACCCCAGAACTCCACACTGTTTGAGGTCATGACTGATATCTCCAATAACCAGCTGCCTCGGGAATATTACTATCAATATTATCTCTGAAATGAGTCAAAACTGCAACTAACAGAATTAAACTTTTCAAACAGATCTGATGATATATGTCTTTAAGACCAGCACAGAGATGACTGAGTAAGGAGAATAACAAGTTACAGACCAACCAAGACTACATAGTGAAACCCTATCAGGAAGAAGGAGGGGAGGAAAAGGGGGAAGATAATAAGGAGAGAAAGAGAAAGGCAAGGAAAGATAAAAGGGAAGAGAAGGAGGTAAGGGAGAACAGGAAGAGACAGGGAAGGAAGAAGATTTAAAAAGTGATGTGGGATTCTCTTATGTATGCCATGAATATGTTTTATTTCCTTCGGCTAATAAAGAAACTTGTTTAGCGTATGACAAGGCAGAATATAGGTAGGCAGGAAAACAAAACTGAATGCAGAGAGAAAAAAGGCAGAGTCAGGCAGATGCCATGTAGCTACAGAAGGAGAAAGATGCCAAAACCTTACCAGTAAGCCACAGCTTCATGGTGATACATAGATTAATAGAAATGAGTTAATTTAAGATATAAGAGCCAGCTAGAAATACATCTGAGCTATTGGTCTAACAGTTTTTTAAGTAATAAAGTTTTCTGTGATTATTCAGATCAAGTTGACCAGAAAAGGAAAGAAAAATCTCCGATTACAAAGAAGGGTAAGGAACAAGAGGAAAAGGAAGGTTTTTCTTATGGAACCAGGAATGGCGTTGTCTTGGTTAGATTTAAATGTCAATTTAGCACAGCCTAGAGTAATCTGAGAGAAGATTCTACAATTGATGAACTGCCTAGATATGATTGGTCTGTGTCATGTATGTGTGGGGGGGTGTCTTTGTTATTGGTATAAAGGTCAAGCCCACATTGGGCAGCATCATTCCTCCTCTGGTGAGTGATCTGGAGTTATATACAAAAGCTAGCTAAGAACAAGGGAATGGAAGTGAATAAGGATCCAGAACTAGCAAACTGTATTCCTCTGTAGTTTCTATCAGTTCCTGCCTGAGCTTCTGCCTTAACTTCCCTTAATGTTAAGATCATGACCCATAGTACAAGTATAAACAAAATAAACCCTTTCTTCCCCCTAAGTTGCTATAAGTCACAATATTTATCATAAAAGATCAAGCTAGAACAGAGTTTTTCATAGTCTAGTGTGCCTAAAAGTCACCTGAAGATCTTCTTATAATCTAGAGTTTGGTCCAGCGGGTCTGGGATGCAGCTAAAGATTGTAGATTCCTTACAAGCTGCAAGGGAATATATATGTTGTGAATACAAAGCCAGACATTGGGCAGCAAGCCACTGGAAGGCACCCTGCTATCCTAATAGGACAGAAAAAAAACAAAACATATGCATAGTACATTATTAATAGCCAGTCTGTCCTGCTGGTCTGTATTTGAGAAGATGTATTATTTAATCATGCTTAGAAAAGAATAAAAAAAAAACAGTTGTCCCTAATTTTATTCTTACAAATTGTTTGAAATAGCCACACTTCCTGTTGTGCTTCATTTCAGTGTGTAATCTGTCTGATTTATTTGAATATTTGAAATAGCCTGTTCCTACAGTGACACATTCTCACACTTCTGGAGAGCACAGAATAAATAGGATCATTTTAGCTCTTTCTGCTACAGACACAAAGGCAAGCCGGAGATGAATACAGTCATGAAGTTTGTAATCAAGACGGTGAGTGTAAGCAGTGGTTCTACTTGGAGTTCTAAATCATGGTCCTTGTAAAAAGAGAAAAAGCAGTCCCTTGTTTGGAAGAAGAGAGGCCTGCTTTATTTCACAAACATTCTATGTTTTCTCCACCAATGCTGTTCTCATAACCATGAAGCTGTTCTAAGAAAGACAATCATTGGGCACAGCTTTGAATTAATTTCCCTTGCTGTTCCAAGGACTTCCTGTTATTTAAAGGTGCTAACAGCAAGCCCATCTTTTTACCATCATTGTCTCCCATATCACCCCACTCTGCTCCTTTTAGTGCTCGTTGGTGATCTAAGGGATGCAGAGACTGACTGTGAAAGTAATCTTCTATTTTCATAACAACCCCTCTTCTACATTTGAACGAGCCAGACAACTGCTTGTCTCCAGGCATAAATAGGGGGGTCTCAGAGTATACCTCTTAGTACCATGTGCATTCTGGGAAATATGCTGGAACACAAAATTTGGTCTTTGTTTAGTTTGAACTCCAGGTTTCTCTGATAGCTCATCTTCTCTGGTTTTCTGTTGTCAGGGGTAGATATTTCATCAGTTCAAAGAGAATGCTGCAGCTCTCTTGTTCTCTCTCTGTCTGTCTGTCTGTAACGCACATGCACACGTGCATGCCCTACCCATTGTTAAACTTACATCCCTTCTTGGACTAATATACTCTTCTGTGCAGTTCTTGGAACACCGCTTTGCCCTTTTTGGTTCAAGACCTGCAGACAATCCACACCTCACTGGCCTGATTCAATTTTTCAGTCTGATGCCCTTCAGATTCTGCCCTTCTTAACTCAATCTGTTGCATATTCTTTGAATTTCTTTAAAATACCTCCAGTCTTTTTCATCAGCACACACACATATACATGCACATGCACACATACATCAAGTGTGCATGCGTGCACACACACACAGAGAGGCACACTGCTCTAATCCTCTAGTAAGCTAATCCGAATGAACAATAAATATGAACTTATAAGATACATGAGAGTTAAATAATGATACTCATCATACTCATAAGTTCTTTCACTTAATACCATGCATTTATGGTGTGCAGGAGGGATGTAAAATAATATTTCATTTCCCATAAGCTTTCACGATAATATAGTATCAGTCCTCTTTATTGAATCAGAAAAATGATACATTTCACCACAAAAGTAGATTTTTTTTTACAAGTAGTATAAAGATTAGATAAGAAATCAGTTAAGGTGTGTGTGCCTGTATGAGCATATGTGCAGAGAAAGGAAACCAAAACAGAATGACAACTACAGATTATGAAGAATTGGATGATAAAAGAGGCCAGAGAATAGAAATATTTGATTTATAAAGAACTTCATGTCACAATAACCCTCTTTCATACTCTCATCTGACCACCCTTCTCAACGAACCTTCCATCTCATGTGCAATCATTAGTCTTTCTACCAAAGTGTGCTTTGCATAAATATTAGCTCATGTTCAAAGAAGCAAGAAAGTATACACTAAATTCAAATCTTTTGTGCTCTTCTAGCAGGCAACACATTATATCTCTGTTTTGCTCTTTCTCCCTGCCTCCCTTCAGTGTTCATAGTGATGCTGTTACTACTTCAGATTCAGCCAAATCTGTGCCTCATCCTAAGCTCACTTGCTGGGACTTTCAAGGAGTTGAAAACTAACAAGTCTCTTTCTCTGTTTAGCATTGCTAAACTGCCTTAACTCTAGCCTCTGACTGTTAAGTCTATTGAAAAATTATACTATATAGTTAATTTCTTTATTCTCCCCCATTTCACTAAATGATCTCCAGTGTTTCCATTTCCTTATATCATACAATAAGTTCCAGCTTCATCTTTGTAGGTGACTGCTATCTGTTGCGGACACTTCCCAGACCCCACCCACTACTCCATTCTTTCTTCTTTCTTGCTTTTCATGCTTCTCTATCATTGGTTGCCCCTGTGAAGTTCCTGCTAGGCTCTAGCTTCTACCTTTTCAATGAGAGTGCCTGTATCCGTGGCAGGGCACAGCTGCAAGAGTCATCATCTGATCACCCACTTTTGCCAGTCAAGAGTTGACGCACCGACCTTCTTAAGATTAGACATACTCAAACATGGAGGGGCTCTGAGGCACTGTGTATCCCAACTCTCCTAGCAATGCCAGCAAGTAACTTAAAACTACATGGCTTACGTTATGTACAGGGATACTTAGGAAATATACAAGTGGTACCATGCTTTCTGGTCCTACATGTTTTCAAAACCTAGCAGCTCTCACTCTTTCCTTTAAGCACTCACAAACAAAAATTTATTGGGATGTAATTATGACAATTTATTTACCTATTTTCTGTAACTGTTTTGTAATAAAACAACACTTTTTAGGTACAGTAGAAAATATAGCCTACAAATATTATCTGTGAAATAGTATCTGATCCCTCATAGAAAATGCTTGCTGACCCTTGTTCAGGCCTAAGGTTTTGCCCATGCAACCCAAAGGTGTAAAACTGGGGATTTACAGCTGTGCAGTGCCCTCCCAGGTGAGTGCAGCTCTCTAGTCTGTGCCTCTATGGTTAAACGCCGGATCATTTCAGGATTTTGTCCACAATTAATAGAAGGAACCTAAATGGTATTATTATTATTATTATATAGTATTGTTGAGCCACATGCATCAGTCATGTCATTCAGGACATTGGTCTAGCCATATTCACCTGGTTCCATCACTGTGCACAGTAACTGATGGTTTATGAAAATCTCTTTACAATGCTTTCACTCACACTTTGTACCATCGTTTTCAAAGTTCACTTTTTTATTTTAATTTTTTTATTCACTTTACATACCAACCAAGTTCTTTCACCCTCCTTTGCTCCTGCTCCCCCCACCTCTCCCACTCCATTCCCCATCCACTCCTCAGAAAAGGCAAGGCCTCCCATGGGGGAAGTCAAGAAAGTTTGGCACATCAAATTGAGATAGGATCAAGACCATGCTCCCTGCATCAAGTCTGAGCAAGATATCTTACCATAAGGAATGGGCTCATGTACACGGGACAGATCCTGGTCGCACTGCTCTTGCACCAGGGAGAGATGAAAGTCCCCAAAAGCAGACCAAGTAATACAACTGTCACCCACATATTACAGCTAAAAGTGATGGGATATAGTATCCCAAATTAAAAGAGAAATTTATTGAACTGAGACATACTAAGCTCATCTCGTGGTTTATAAGATGAGTAAATCAAAAAGCATTTAATATACAACTACAAAATACTGTTAGTGAAAGAATACTAGTCTTTGAAAACAATATATACTACATGTTCAGACTCACACCACCAGAATTAGAGATATCACCCAAATGGTTGACATCAGAGTAGACAGTATAGGTTACAAAAGGAAGGTTAATAGAAAAGTTAATTGAGATAGTGGAATATTTATGGTGGGCCAAGCTCATCATGAGGTCAAGTTGATTTAAGAGGGACTTTTGCTTAGGTCAAAGAAGAGTCAATGATGCTGGTTGAAATCTGTACCAAAGATCCTACTGCCACTGATGGCCTAGGATAAAATGTCTCTCAACATAACTCATGAGAGTAAACGGTGCTCTGCTCTCTCTTGACTTTATTTTTCCCACTCTAAACAATTAGACATAAGGCCAATAGTCAAGGCCATGCTTTGTGCATACTTTGAAAATTTAAGCAGAATGGAGAAGACAACTTAGCATACTTCACAGAGAAAGACATTGGTCAGTGGCTACATTTCATCAGTTTCATAAAATGTAACTCCATTATAGACTCTGCAAATATTAGCTTTGGTTTTGTTTGGGTAATCCATGACATGTGTGTCTTCCTGTTTAAGACTATACCTTTTGAGTTAATTCTATTTGTACAACCATCATCGTTCAGGACATGAGATGGATCACAATGCAATGGAGAATATCGGTTCACTGTCTCTTTAGCCCATATGGTTAAAGCTGTCCCTTAGACTGAGTTTATTTGCCTTTCAGAGAAGTTGAGCCCAGCTTTGGGTCTTAGATTTCACACATTAAGCTATGATTCTTACTTCTCCCTTTCCAACAGTTTCTCCAGAAAGAGAGCACACTTTATGACTAACACTCAGACAAAGGTCCTAAAACTACTGCCTAGAGACTAACAGGGCCTTTTCTTTCCACCATCAATCTCCACTGCTAATAAACCCCTCTGCTGAAACTCCTCTATGGGGTTCTTTCTGTAAACCCAAGGGGACCCAGAGCATAGACTGGGCTCTATGTTTCTATCTGTAGTTGCAGTTTGTCTTTGTTCTGATTTCCTCTTTAAAAGAGTTGCATGCTGTGGGGAATCCTGCTCCTTGTGGCACAGATGTGATGTGCTGCCAATATATTCCTGCTTCCCCAGAAGCATCAAGCCACATGCTGACTGCAGGAAAGCAATGGCAGGTGGAGTTTAAAGTCTCATCTTGTGATTTTTTTTTTCAAATCACTGTGAAGATTTTGATCACTAATTGCCAAAATGTTAGAAAAATTTTGATTGTCATATTCCCCTGCCTTGGCGAATAGTTTTTACAGTCCACTATTAAATACAAGTACAGGAGGAAAGATGAAGAAAAAAGGTTTAAAATCTGGGGGAAATGATCAGTTAGTAAAGTGCAGACCCTCCAACAAGCATAATACTTGATTGCTGAAACCATTTAAAAGAATCCTGACATGGTAGGTTTGTGCCTGTAACCCCAGCCCTGGGGTGAGCAGCTTCAAATGAGTTCCTGAAGCTCATTGTTTGCCTAGCCTAAGTCAACTTATGGGATTCAGGTCCAGTGAGAAATACTTTCTCACAAAATAAAACTGAATATGGGTTATCAAGGAAATACAATTGACATTAAAATGGGTCCTTCCCCCTCTCTCTCTCTCTCTCTCTCTCTCTCTCTCTCTCTCTCTCTCTCTCTCTCTCTCTCTCACACACACACACACACACACATATACTCAAACAAACACACATAGACATAATTTTTTTGAAAAAAATATGTTTCTAGAAAGAATTTTAGTTCAGTTACATGTTCCAAACATTTGAAAGTGTAAATTTCTGATTTAGATAAAATGTGTGTGTGTTCTAGTTTGCTTTCTTTTGTTATGATAAACACCATGACTAGAAGGAACTTAGAAAGGAAAAGGTTTATTTCGTCTTGCAATTTATAATCCATCATGAAGGGAAGTTAGGGGAGGGACATGGAGGCAAGAACCTGAAAGCAGGAACTGAAGTAGAAAACATGGAAGAAAAGTGCTTGCTAGCTTGCTCTCCATGGTTTGCTAAGCATTTTTCTTATACAAATAAAGACTACATTACCAGGGGTGGCACCATCCACAGTGACTGGGCCCTGTAACATGAATAAAGAGTCAGGAAATGTCCCACAGATTTCTCTACATGCAATCTGACAGAGGCATAATCTCAATTGATGCTTTTTCTTTCCAAATATGGTCTGGGAGGTCCTTCTGTCTATGTGTTGCTTTTATTGGTTAATGAATAAAGAAACTATCTTGAGCCCATGATATGATAGAGTAGAACTAGGCAGGGAAAACTAAACTGAATGCTGGGAGAAGGAAAGCAAGCAAAGTCAGAGAGAATCTATGTAGCCCTGCTGGAGCCAGAGTTTAGTCCCTGGTTTCTACATGCAGGGGGTTTTAATATTACTGATTGGGATCAGCTAAAGGCTGATCTTCAAAATGCACTGAAAGAGTGAGGGTCAGAAGAATTCCCCATAGCAACAATGGCTAACAAACTCCATAAGGAGCTTCTTCAATGTCCATCATCCTCTTGAATTAGCTTAGTGCTGCCAATAGCAGATGTGTCTCAATGTCATAAAAAGTCTTAAGTTCTTAACTTGATTTTTAATTCTATTTAATTTGATTTCTATGGTGGAGAAAAGGCAAGCATTTACTTCCCCAAAAGGAAAAGTATTGACAGCTACCTTCTTATACCTATACCCACAACTAGAGTTTCATTTTATAAAAAAAGAGTATTTTGAAATTTGACAAAATTATTAGCTTGAACCAGATATATTTCCATTATATTGAATTAAATTTCATCTTAACACAGTTACTTTAAAATAAAAAAAAATACTGCTTTAGATTCGAATAAGCCATTTATCTTAAATAAAATGCTAAACTATTTGTTAAGCTCTCTATATTATGTGAGCCTTTGGGTATTAACCCAAGAAAGGGAATTAGTTTGGTTAAGAAGGCTTAAGTCAAATCCAACTTTTAGAATTGTCTGTAAACATAGAATCAGTAGTGTTTTCTTTAAAATTGCTATGTGTCTACAGTTGCCATTATACCACAACAAGATGGCATGAGATAACAAGACAGGGAAAAATAAATCTCACACATAAAATTGATCTTGGTATTTATTGTAGGTTTGAACTGAAAAATTCTCTTGTCAGCTTTAAATCCCATTTCCAGTTTGATCTGACTTTGTTACTATATACCTGGAAGTGGGGCATGGCATTGTAAATAGAATACAGAAGTTTTAACTCGTGACATACTTACTCTCTTAGAATTATAGACTCATACTCTGTAGAATGTGGATAATTACTTAGGAGGACCTGGTTAGTATAACATTCCATAATAATCCCTGAAATCATATTACAGTAATTGTAATAATACTAGGTATTAACATTTTACTACAACGTTAATGAACTGTATGCCAAAAAATAAAATTAACTTAAAAATGCAACTCTTTAATATTCTTATTATCAGTCTTTTCCAGAAGCCTTTAACCGCACCCAACCTTTACTTCGGTACATAATATTCAAATGTAAGACCCTCATTTTCTTTAATCCTATGTAAATACATATTATTTATAGCCTATGCTAATATATAAGAATAGTCTATATGAATATCTATTCTATATACCTTATGTAAATAATGTGTATTTAGATATAATTATATAATATTAATTTATGTAGGTCACATATCAGTTATTTACATAGGCCCTGTGTTATGCATGACTCAGCACAGCATAATTTCTGCTGGGTAAACATATGCTTACTTTACTGTATTTGTGAATATATGCACAGACATATCTATATATGGGCACATATGTAGATATTTACACATATATTTACATATACATATACTTGCATTTATTCATAAATATTGTATGTATGCAATATTTGCTCCAGTCTGGCATAGAGACCCCCAGGAGTCCTCCGTCTTGAATCTTTGATCTCCTGAGTCTTCAGACTCTTCAGATAGTTATCAGGCAATAGAAAGAGAGAAAGATTACGCAGAGATGTTGGAGCAGTCCATTGAGAAGTGAGCAAATCTCTTCTGTCAGCCGTATTAGCCACACCTCTGTCAGCATGTTCTTCCAACATCAAGGAGCTTGCAGATGTATGTGTTGTGTGCCAAAGAGAAGGAGAACATGGATATTGGCAAACACTAATAGTTTCTGACACTAAGTGCAAAGCAAAATAGATTTAGAGACCTTTCTACCGAATTAGTTTTAAGCAAATAGAATGCATACCAACTCAAAAAAAACAAAACAAAACAAAAAAAACAAGCCATAGAACAAAAATCTGATGATTTTAATAACAGATCTGAAAGTATGGATTTTTGTCCTTAATAAGAAGAACAAAATAATACAGAGGAAACAAGTCAAAATTAGAAATTTCAAGAGAAAAAGAAAATAACACCAATTATTTATTTTCCACTAATCATAATTATTTATTTATTTATAATCTGCATAATTTTGATTTTTTTTTCTGAGATGGGGTTTCTCTGTAGCTTTGGAGCCTGGCCTCGAACCAGCTCTTGTGGACCAGGCTGGCCTTAAACTCACAGAGGTCAGCCTGCTTCAGCCTCCTGAGTGCTGAGATTAAAGGTGTGCACCACCTCTGCCTGGCAGATCTGCATGATTTTTACATGTTTACAGGATGAAAAAAATGTGAAAATGTGAACTTGATGTGTAAAACATGTCCTTCCTATGTGTTCCCCTCTTTAATCTTCACATGGGCAGTAGGGGCAACAGGGGAGTTACCTTAGGATTCAAGTCTACAGAAAATTATTTTGCCATTTTTGTCTTAGAGGTATCAGTTCTTTTATTCAAGATATCACACATGAAAATTTAATATAGATAAATTGATAAAGACATTATGAAATTCATTTCTTCCTTAAAACACCTAAATTGTATCACTCAGTGAATAATACACAGTAGCAAGATGGTAAACAATGGCTATGAAAAATGCTTAGATAATATCTACAGGGGGAAATCACAGATAATTTAATCATGTTATGGAATAGAATCTAAAGGTTTTTACATAGAGACAAGGCAAAAGGTTTTTCACATATTGGGACAAGGGAAACCCCTGGGCAGAGGTTTAGAGGTCTTGAAGATGCTGAGTATCCTGATATCTGGACACAGGAGCCATGACTACAGTTAAGTAAAGATTGGGGCCATGGTACCTGCACCGAGCACTGCCACTTCCCATTGTTGTTATGCTTCTGTGATGATCATTATCTCTAGAAAGTTCCCCCAACACACTTCCCCTCAGTGTTTTGTTTATCAATAATTATCTGCTATTACCTGAATTTAGCAGATCGAGGACTATTGTGAAGAGTGAGCAATTTTTCCACCAATTACAGCTTTGTGTGAAAATGGAGCTAGTTACTGGGAGATAGTAATAGCATTGGATTAAAACTGCTTCCATGAAAGCTTTCCTCAGCAGGCTCCTTTAGCAGTTCAGACAATGCATCCATGATACTTGGGGTCTGAGGTTTATCAATAGAGACAGAATGCACCGTGCTGGGTGGTGTGATGTTTTGAAGAATAGAACTGATTCTTCTAAAACAAAAAGGCCAAAATAATTTTCTGTAGACTTTGGAATCCTAGGGTAACCCTCCTATTGCCCCTACTGCCCATTTCAAGATTAAAGAGGGAAACAATCACCAGATTTTAAAGTAAAGGGGGAGGGGAGGGTGGTTTGCACCTGGAAGCCATTTTCTTGATTTGTGCTGGCTGTAGTCCTGGAGATAGAACAGCAAGAATGCCTCTCTGGGGTTTCTTTGAAATCTGGGGAGGATGATTTGTGTGAGGAGGGGGAATAGAAGGGTGGGGCGGGGAACTCATTCCTTCTTGCCACATTCTGTGCTGCAGAGGAAGAACCTGGCCTGTCTCGGGATGGAGTTGAAAAGAAACCAACAAGGCAGCTTCAACTATGCAGGAATTTGAGATGAACTTGGCAACTTTGCAAACAATAACTGGGCATTGTGTCTGCAGTAGGAGGCTGCCAACATGGAGCTTACATGGTTCAGTACTGAAGACCTTCCCAATAGCTGTGCAAATCTCAATGTGTTTTCACCTTTAAAAGGCTCAAAAGATGACAGTATAAGGTCCCTTTGTTTACAATACCTGGAAATGCACAAGAATAAACTTGTGTTATAAACTGCCTTTGTTCTTCATTAAGCATTTATATGCCTCATTATTTTCTGTTTGTGAAAATTGGTGAGTCCCAAAATATAGTTTATTCAAAAAAGAAGATAGTAATGCAACAGAATAAATATTCTTTTTTCCTTTCTTCTTTTAACTTATTCGTCTTTCATACAATGCATCCTGACTATAGTCTCCATTCCCATAATTTCTGATTTTCATGAACTTTTGTATATTTTATTTAAAAAATAATCTTTAGTTTTTGAGAATTCCATATACACACAATGTATTTTTATCATTCTCATTTTCCACTCCTCTTCCTAACCCCTCGCAGGTCCTTCATACCTCCTGCCTTTATATCTTCATATCTTCTTTTATTTTTAATAACCTCTTGAGTCCATGTTATGATTCTCATATATTCATGGGTGTTGGTCCTCTGCTGTATCATGATTAATCCTCCAGGGGCTACACCTTTAAGGAAAACTGATTCTTCCTTCCCCAGATGCAATCCCTTATCAATGGCTTCTCAGTTAGGGATGGGCTTTCCACTCTGTGCAATAATGTTGGCTTGACCCTAGTGCAGGCCTTCTGTAGATATAACCACAGTCATTGTGAATTCCTAAGTGATGCAGTCCTATCTTGTTGAGAAGACCCTTTTTGCTCCAGTCGTTTCCAACCTCTGGCTCTTGCAATCTTTCTGTCCTCCATTGTACAACAATCCCTGGGCCTTTTGTTGGGGGTGGCAGGATATGAGAGAGATCTCATATGTGACCAAGTGTTCCATGGACACTCATTCTCCACACTTTGACCTGTTTTGAGGTCCTCTATCAAACACTGTCCACTTCACAGAGAAAACTCAGTGGTGAAATCAGAGAATTGCACTAATCGTTGTATGGAGAGATGAATTTAGAGGTCAGTTTGATAACATGTCCAGTTAGCAAATTAGTAGTGGGTCTACGCCCAGTGCCTGTGAGCTCCCAAGCTATGGGTCCTTGATCAGATTTGACATACTATGTTTATGTTTTCTCCGTGGAACAAATCTTAAATCCAATCATAAAACAGGTAGCTACCCCATAAAATTTATGCCACCCATGGGCATATGTTGCCACACTGATCATTACTGAACACTTGCGTGTTTTTTATGTAATACTGGACATTTATAAGCTCCTCTCTGTGTATTCATAACCTTATGCAGTGTAGACATCAATATATCTAATTCTTACAAATGCCAAATATATGAATTGTTGCAAATTTAAATGTTATTATTCCTAAGTTTCACAGTGGCACTACTCAACATATTTCAGTCTGTGATTCAATGATATAAAAAGTGATTCCAGGACTAGCTAAAAATCTCCCCAAAGACATAAAGCTACTTTTTGCTCCTGTGATTATACTGTGGCCATTGAGAAATCAGAATTCAAAATCTTTAGGGCTTTAGTCTTTGCTTTCCTCATTTTTAAAAATCTGTCTTCTCTTTGATAGAGCATATTTGCTCCCAAATATTGCTACTGATCCCATATAAAAGAAAAAAACTTCATGTACCTCATGTCCATGCATTCACTAATATTTTTATTGATTAAAAATGTACCTGACAAAGCAACCTAAGGAGGGGAGTAATTTTTTTTAATAAAAATCACTTTATTTTAATGACCTAAAATAAAAATGCCACACAACTAGATTAAGGTAGCCACTCAAATACTTGCTTATTTACAAACTTTATATAGCTCAGTAAACTTCTCCACAGTTAGAATGGTCATTCTGAATCTGTGGTGATTCACTCCGTGTTTTACACTTTCAGCATCAATTACATTTTTTATGGACTAATTCCCTACCAAAAAAAATTACTATGACTGAGTTAACTAGAAAAAACAATTAGCTTTAGATCCCCGTTTATAACCCACATGTTCTTTGAGGGGAGGATGCATTTTGCCTGATCACAGCAGGAGAGGTTGCACTGCATCCACAGTCAGGAGTAGTGAGCAATGAATAAATGCTTGGTCTCCTCTCACTTTCTCCTTTATATTGAGTGGAATTTCCAGCCTATAAAATGGCGAGAACGGTCCTTCCTACTTGAACCAAACTCCCTCATAGATACATCCAGAGCTTTGTCAATTTGATAGTCCACATTAAGCATCACGATCTTGCTTTTATTTTGATTCTTCCACTTACAATTTTGTGGCTTCAGATAGAATCCTTTATTTCCACATTTGAAAAAATAAATATAATGAACATGAACACTTCTGTACTACTAGAAACATGGTCAGAGAATTCAGCTAGTCTTCAAATGTTGGTTGGTATTTTTATCTATCTAGATGAGTAAAGTTTTCCCTAAGAGTATACAATAGTAAGCATAAGTCAGACCTTATCTGAAAAGTATCTGCCTATATATGACAATAGCTATGAATTATCACAGTCCTCTTAAGCTTAGACATAAAATGTTTACTAATTAGGAAAATCCAATTATTACCTGAGAGACTTTAAAAAATCTCTTTGTACTCTGACCAAGGAAGCAGGAAAACTAACTACAGATCTTCACCTTCCTCTCCTCCAAATTCAGTCTCCCAGTTTCAGCCCCAGCACTGCAGCGGACCACCTCTGTGGCCTTCCATTCCATTCTGCTCCATCTCCTTGATCACACAGATGTCCCCTGCAAACTTTCTTCTTCCCACTGATTGCTTTAGTCCAGTCTCGAACCCCAATTACAATAGACAGAGAAAATAAAACATTCCATGCTAAAACCAATTTAAGCAGTATCAATCAATCTATAAATCCATCCCTGTAGAAAATCCTCGCAGGAAAATTCCAACCTAAACAGGTTAACCAAACCCAAGATACCAAAAGAAATAAATAATCCCAAACCAGAAAATCAAAAGTAGAGAAGAGTACCCCCCCCCGTCTCTCTCACACACACACTTACACTACACACATAAAACAACAGAAATTAACAAACTGCTCATTGATAGCTTTCAATATCAATGGTTTTAATTTCTCAATAAAAAGATCTTCAGACTAAGAATGTGGATAAAATCCAGGATCTACCCTTTTGCTGCATCTAATAAACACAACTTAACATCAAGTATAGACATCACCTCAGGGTAGAAGGGTGGAAAAAGATATTCCAAGCAAATGGACCTAGAAACAAGCTGATGTTGTCATTTTAGTATATAACAAAATAGACTTCCAACCAAAACCAATCAGAAGACTGCATGTTCATCAAGTGAAAAATCTACCAAGATGACATTACACCAAACACAAGGGCAAGGGCACCCAAGTTAGTAAAAAAAAAATACTGTTACAGTTTAAATCACATATTGACCCTCACACACTCACAGAGCGGGACTTCAATATTCCACAGTTGCCAGTAGACAGGTCATCTAGACAGAAATTAAACAGATCCCCCCCCCCACTGCTTCCCACCTCTAACCTCCAAAGCTATATTTTCTACAGCTTGGGAAATCCTTAATTAACTACTTCTTTGAATGTCATATTACTGTAGGAATCCCACATATGCCTATTATGTATGTACATAATATATGTCTATACACATGCATTTAGCTTTTTTCTTCCTGTCAATCTGTCTTAAACTGATTTGATTGATAGCCCAGTAAAAGAACACAAAAGGCTGGAAGGAAGCAAGTTTTCCTTGGTCAAACCATGCATTCATTTATTCAAACTTCATTGAGCAACCACTATTTACTAAACCTAATGTTGACCACTAGGTATAGGTATTAAAGATCCAGTTTCTGTTCTTAAATGCACAGGGAAAAATGGAAAGTAACTGTTTATGAGGCAGGGTAACACGCATTAGGATTGGTCTCACACATTCTGCTGAGTCCATCCCGAACATAGATTGGCTGACTCTGAAAAGCTGAGGTTGAAAATGAGATTCAGTGGATGAGTGGAAGTAAATGAGGCAAAAGAAGGTGAAGGGGAGGCAGAGGACATAGCGTTAGGAGAGTGACAGTTGCTGAGGAGGGACTTCATTGAAATGCAAGATCCTCTCCAGGAGATGTGTCAAGCTGGTACAACTGCAAGAAGCAAAGGCAAGTGATAGAAAGTCTGAAGAAGTGATCCTGAGTTCCAAAACCCCGAATCATTACAGGTGAACTTGTATGTTCAAAGGCCCACAAATGATAACTATTTCTTGAAGAGAACGTGCTTCAGAGAAGGAAGGGAAGGGGACATTTGGGCAGTACTGAGTACACCAATGAGGGAAAGAATTTTTCTGTTTGGGTGGAGTGAATCATGGCTCACCAGTGACCCTGCCTTGGGTTAGAGCACTTAAATGCCTACATCTTGAATTGCAACACCTCTAAGCAGCTCTTGGCAACAAGAAATTAACAGGATTGACTATAGGACAAAGAGGGTTTCATGTGCACTAATGTAAGGTGGAAAAGCAAAAAACAAATGCAGGGACATTAGTGTTGATGAAGTTAGCTAGCAGAACAGAGTTTTCTAAAATGTTGATGCAGTTTTTATGAGATTCAATCTTCAAGGCTGACTAATGTTACCCTTGCCTACCTAAGTTATGCAATAGGCCCTACAGAAAGGGAGGGAGGGAAGGAAGGAAACTCCCTGGCCAGAACTGCTATTCTCAAAATATGTATCCTCTATCATATCTGCCTACCTGAAATATTCCTTGAGACGTGGATACTTGGGACTTCTGCCTATCTGAGGAAACAAAGGAGTTTTCTCTACCTGGTGTGAAGGTTTGTTTGGGAAATCTATTCTGCCACAGGAAATGTTCACAGAGGAGCGAGGCTTACAGCCTCTACGGAGGCGGAATGACCAGGCTTTGACTTTGAACTTGCCATTAACTCTATTGACTTTCTGAACACTAAATGAAACTAATGTGGGGAAGGAAGTAACAGTTTTAAGAGAATGAAGCAGAAGGGGATGCTGTACCCATGTTGAACATCAGCATCACAGATTTCAGTCTAAGGGAATCATAGAGATGCTTCTCAGCCATGTGGTCACACTCTAAATTTGTAAACTCACAAGAGAAAAATGAAGTTTTAATGAGGATAGATGACTAAAAGTAGGATTGTATAGACTGATTTTGTCCTTTCTGCAGCATTGGAACAGAGATCCATTCATTTGGTTCTTCATAGACAGACCAGGTGGCATTTAGAGTACTTATAATATCATGTACTGTTCCTGGTAGATTTTAAACTTCTGAACCTTTACAGTGCTCCTGTGAACTGGCTATTGCTTTCCTTGCTTAACATCTAAGGTAAAGTACACATATAGGTGACAATGCTCTGCTGAGGCCTCACAACTTGTTGAAAAGCAGATTAGCAAGAGAGCTTGGTTTGGAATACAGGCACTCACTAAACGTGAGTCCTTGCTCCTAATCAGAGTGCATTGGAAAGGTGGTGAGAGGGGGCCCATTCCAAGGGACTGCTTTGTAAGCAGCTGTGAGCACATGACTTCAGCAGGCATTGACTTGGGCTGTTGTAAGGGGCAGCAACAGTAAAAGTGGAAGCTGGGGGCACTAAGTTCCAAAAAGGATTCAACACAAGTGACAACCGAAAGAACTAGAGGAGGACAGAATGGAAAGTAAGCAGACTGAGTTGTGGTTGGGAGTAGATGATACGTGTGAAACCACATAAGATTTTCTCCATTCTTTCCAAGCTATGAAAGAGACAGAACACAGAGTAGGCAGGCTCTCCAGGAGGTAGGACACGAGCCAGGGGACATTACTAATGAAAGAAGAGTGTCACAGTCTTTGATGCAGCTTGAGAAACTTAGAATCTATTTGTAATCATTGGCTGCAATTATTAATAGTGTCTAAAAGTCCAAATGATTTCCCAGGGCTATCAACCGGAAAACAGTAGGAGGCATTATAATGATGAGCGGAGACAATTCAACAGAATCATGTCGGAAAAGCCAGCAAAGGAACTGATTTTTAAAATACCTAACTTAACCATTATAAGAAACTCTCGGGAGTCTCAGACTTCCTTATATTCCAGGTTGCTTACTGAGAAGTGAGAATAAAGCAGTCATTCTCTAACAAGTAAAGATGAATGTTAAGATTAGAGCCACAGGAGTAACAGAGCAGTAATAGCCCAGCTAATGGCTTAGACCTATGTAGAACATTTATTTTTCTAACCATAGATGCAACATATCATCTTTTAAGCATTGCTTTTCAAATGTAGTGTGACTAAGAGGGCCATATGCCCAAGGAACAGTTTAATCAGAAATGGCAATATAAGCTTTCTAGATATGAGTAGATACATTGGTATATGCATGAGAGTGATTCTATTTCACTAAATAGAATACATCAATACTCGACGCCATAAAACTGACCTAATGAAGCAAACCAAGCCTGGCAAGTCATTTCCCAAATGATGAAATTTAAATATATAATCTTTGCTTTAAAAATACAAATGACATGAACATACTCTAAGTGGTGCTTTAACATAAACATTAAAGATTGTAGGAAAATATAATCATGATACATGACATCTGTGAAATCACAAATTTACAAAACTTTTTCCTAAGCCAAAAAAAAGTAATAGCTAGAAAACGCTTTGAGAATTTTTCTCTTTTAGCTTTCGAAGATAGCTGTCATATAAAGTTTTACGTAATCATATTTCTGGTGTCAGAGATGTTATTTGTTTTGTCAGTAAGGTTGGAGAGTCGAGCAGTTCATTCTTACTTGAAATCCCTAGCTGGCTATCTTTGTTTACAAAGTGGCCATACTGTTGTAATCATAACCATACCTATATTTTTTAAAATTAGTATTTCCATAATTCAAAAATAAGTCTGTCTTACCTTATAACTTGTTATTTGGCGTTGTAAAATATATCCCAATGAGTTCGCAGTGCCTCCATCCATACTCTATTATGAGATATTAATGAAAAAGGAATGGCAGAGTCCTCATGGATCTGGATACCAAAGGGACCACAACAGAGCAATCAGTCAGTTCTTCTTCTGAGTTGATTTGTGGTAGTTAACACAAAAAAATGTGACATCAGATGTACAACTGAGATTTTCCTAGTCTACCCATAAGCTGATATACATAACAATAAGTATAGCAATAACAATAAAAGCCCAATCTGTTGATAGCAGAATCTCTCTACCTGCCTTTATTTTTCCCTGGCTCCTCTGTGTAAAAAGACAATCACAGAACCCATAAAACCACATCTGTTGGCTGAGTAGTGTCCCTCAGCATACAGTCTCTAGAAAGTACACTGAAAGTGAACTTTACAGGTTGCTGGTGGAAGTCAGGGCAACATGTTCAAAATAATGGCCACTGTGGTCATTTGATATGCTTTAGGATCAGATTTCTTACTTAGGTAACCATATCCATGAACAACCACACAGTGGTGAGTCAACATGGATATGTTTAGAGCTATGTTGGACCCGTCTGGATCCCTTGCTGAAGAGTTATTCCATATTCATCTTCCAATTCTTGCAGTCATAACCACTCTTTCATGGCCTGGCATTCTGCAGGAACTAGAGTCTCTTTGGGAACCTAAAGAATGGGACTCAATGGGGAGTGTTTTCTCTGGCTCCTTTATAAAATGAATACTTTAACAGAACCATTTGCATAATGAAATTGCAGCAGCCACAAGATATTAAGGAAATCGTATCAAATGAAACTAAAAGACAGTTTGAGAATATGTTTTAGGGATGGATAAGGGTTTCTTAATCTATATAGTTTTGTGTTTTGTTTTTCTGGGAGACAGTTTTTCACTAAATGATGCAGTCGAGAAAGCTGCTTGGAAAACAAGGGCTGTTTGCTCTATTCAAGTGTACCCGTTTTCATGATTTATCAGAAGCAGTTTTGAAAACACTGAGATTTTTTTTTTTTTAGTATTTTCACCTTGTAGTTACTGAATTTTGATAGCAGACTGGTGGATGATTGGTGCCTTGGGGTACTCACTGATGTATCAAAGAGTCACCCTGAAGTTCTCTTAGAAAGAACTTTTATTCCTAGAGACTTGTATTTTCCCACACTCATGCTGCCCTGCCAGGAAGAGGCTATTCCTCTGGAATGTCTGAGAGATTATATTCAGCTTGTTACTTTCTCAGGGACTGCCAAGAAAAATTTTTTGACATAATTCAAGAAATGTTATCAGAACTTTATATCCTTTTTTTCATGTATCACTATGTAGACTTTTCTAGATTTCTTGGATCATATTTTTGGTATTTTATAACATAATTCCCTTGGTCAACAGGACAATTTCTTACCAAATTGCAAGCTCTAGATAAATTTTTTTAAAATAATAGAAAGTTGTAAATCTTAATGAATAACACAATGAATGCTCAAATTCCAATGAGGGTTTTAAGTGATTGTTTTTTACTGATTTAATTAATTGCTTTTACTAATGGTTCTGGCATTTCCTGAGTGCTGAGTGATTTGGGATGCTGCTCCCCTAAACTCATGACTGTCACCATCAAACATGTACTGAGCACTACTGTGCAGGCACTATAATTACTTGAGCTTTGAAACTAATCAGAGACTATTTCACAGAGCTGAATACCCATTTCTAATTTGTGCACAGCCTCTTCTGCCTTCTTCCAAGTTGAGCCACCTGCTTCTGGCTGCTTAAAGATCTCAGGGACTCTTTAATCTTTGCTTTCTGGGTAAGAAGATGATTACAGGAAATTGGCTCTTTAAAAAATATCACTGATGCCCCATTACTAACTGCATCTGATTTTCACAGGCGACAGCTTCAATAGACCATCAGTAGGAAGGACTGCGGTTCGGTGTCAAATAGAAAAAGGAAATGCAACTTTTCCTGCTCTTTTCATTAAGTCTAATAGTTATAACACAGTAAAAAAAACACTTCTGTTACTCCAAAACTACAGTTGGAGTCAAACATATGCAGTTGGACCCAGTCTATGTACGTAATCAACACAGTGGACAAGTGTACAGCATTACTAACAATTCTATGATACTTGGAAAATTATTTGACTTTTCTTAGCTTCTTCATATGTAAACTAAATGTGATACCTAGTTCATTATAAGTAGAGACAGATAGTCATGTGCATGTATATATAATCATAGCCTCATAACACTATTTTAAACCTGAAAATTCCTACCCTTTAGTATTTTATCACACATGTTCTTTATTTTCATATGTTTAGATACTCAAATATTTACTCTTGTGTAACAGGTGCAATGTGATTCAGTACAGTAACATGCTATCTTGGTTTGCAAACTAGAAGCCATAGGCTATTCCACAGAGCAAGGGTATAAAGTAGGCTCTAATAGCTAGGTTTGTTGATAGTCACACAACAGCGAGGTCACCTCATGACACGTTTCTCATAATAAGCCCCGAAAATTAAGCAAAGCATAGAAACATAATGGACTAGTCATGATTCTTTCAACACTGCTCACCGCTTACTCTCCTGCTGGATTCCTTATAAAGTCTTAATGACGAGGATGAGAACGAAGAGAAAAATTAAGAAGACAATAAGGTTGACAGCTGCGATGCCTTGAGAGCTTAATACAAAACAGATGACAGAATCCATCTCGTTTAATCTCACTCTAACACTGTGATCAGGAAAAGTCCATATTCCCACTTTACAAAGAAAGAGTGTGCTGTTTCAAAGGTCTCCAGTTCTAGTATACTGCCAGCAAGGCCCAGTAAACTCAAATTCAAAACCCTCAACTACATGACTGCCCTCAATAAATGAGTTGTTCAGTGCTGAAACATTCTAGAATGTTGGGTTAGTTGGTATTATTAGTCCTAAACTTGGAGAAACATGGTAATAAAAGTTCTCGTATTCATTATATGAACATTTTTCCTATTATGACAATATTGTGTATTGTGTTAAATTCTTCTATTAGATAAACATGTGATAGAGAAGTTGAAGATAACTAGATAACTTTTTTTCTTTTTCCTAACATTGGGTTTCTGAGACAAAGTTTTATGGTCTCACCAACTACCCAGGTCTAGTGAGATCACGAGTATTAAAGGAAACCCTCTATCCCTGTTTTACTAAAGGATCATGATTGCTAACTGCATTCTAAACACTCATTCTTAAACCACAGCTAACTCTATTTCTCACCTCTTACCAAAGGCATAATTTTGGCTTTTGTTCTTGTGTTTTGTTTTGGAGATAGGACCATTGATTTTTTTAGAACATTTTTGTCCTTCCATCCAGTCCAGGCACAGTCTGCTGCTTATCTTGCTTTTAATTCTGCATTTCCTCGGGTCATCATGGAGGGCACATTTTGCATTTTGAAACTTCTTTATCGTGGAACTTCTATCACATGATGATAACGGCAGATTCACATCTTAACTCACTTTCCTGAAGTCAACAAGCCAACACAAGAGAAAACTTGTATTCCTCATACATACCATGCTTGAATTAGCTAAACACAGCCAGCATTGGAGACTTCAACTCCTCTCATCTGTTCATCGTTAACTAGATTACAGTTTGCCTGGGCTTACTCTCCTTTGCTCCCTCCCTGCTCTATGGTCCTGGACAGTGGCATCCTGTGCCTGGTTTGGGCCTAGTTGGCACAGAATAAATGTGCTTCACAAGCTTTATCTGGGTGAATTAAACATGAGAATCATGAAAAGAAAATACCAAATCCACAACTGTCCAATTAAAGCAAGCTGTATTTTTGGGGTACACTCAGGACCGGCCATCCTAAGTTGGGATATGAGAGAGCAGCCCCTGATGGCCTTTTTGAAGTCCCTTTTATAGAAGAGAAAATGCGTTCACAGGGGTAAGAGAGTTGGCTGTTGCACACTGTTAGAAAAATATAATGAAAGGACAGAAACAAGGTGCAAGGGGCTGCAAGTATCTTATATCAGATCTAGGAAACAAGAACTTGTTAACTTACAAGGACTTAACCCAAGACAAACAGGAACTTAACTGTTTTAGCTGCAAACAGAACCCTTAACCTCCAAGGTGTGTTTTTCCTGTTTTGATCTCCTATTAACTTGCAAGATACATTGTTCCTGTTTTGGTCTCCCACATGCTCCCAGTCACAAGAGCACACCTACTTACTGACACATTGTCTTAACAAATTTAGGTTTAAAACCTGCTACCTGCCAGACTGGGTCACAAACACTGGAAATATCAACTGTCTGCCTCTCCTTGGAACTTCATAAAAGAAACGGACAATAAGCACATATGTAAAAATATAACATGGAAATATAAAGGCACTGTGTATTGTGGAAGAAAGCAAGTTGGGGTAAGAGATTGGTAACATACATACACATACATGAAGAGTCACTGGTCGCATGGGCCAAAGAAGACCTATTACAATAATCCTATTTAACATTCTCTAACTCATATTAAAATTAAAAGACCTGAGGGAAGATGGAAAAGCTCTTTTCCTATGTGAACATATAAAACATGATCATACTTAAATTTTGAGTTTTGTCTGCAAGTTCATGGCCTTATCAACATTTAAATAATATTATTCTAACTGCTGCAAAGATGCTGTCTTCATAAATATATTCAGGAAATGCATTGAACAGTAGATAAAAACGAAGATACCAAATCTCAGCCTACCTGTCTTTCTGTTTGCCTATCTGCTGATGTGCCCATCAGTCTACTCACCTCCCTATTCTTCCATCTACCCACTCATCTGCTTATTCATCTACTCCAGCCAAGCCAAGACAGTATGGGTCGAGAGAATCATGACCAAGATTAAGCTCACAGGCCGGTAAGCTAGGAGACACAGTTTCTGAACAGTACCTGGAAGCAAACACCAACTATTTAACTGACTATTTGATTATTCCAACTTTTGCTTATAATCCTCTGTTATGACTTAGTATCCAGAGATTGGGATGTTCTGGGCTTTGTGCACTTATATCCTATACTTTCAAGGTAGGAACCATGGTTCCCTACAGTGAAGTTTCAGTTCATCTGTAAGGTTCTCTAAACCCAACTGGTAACAATTAAAGTTTAAAAAAAAATTTCTGGCTTAATTTTAACAATGTATTTGATTTAATCCAGTATGCCTCAGATATTATTTCAGTGTGCAATCAATATAAAAATCACAAAGGAAAGTTTTATGTTTTTTTTCCTATTTAGTCTTCAAATTCCGTTGTGGATTTTGTCCTTATGATGCATTTCAATCTGGTTAGTGCAACTCAAGTATTATCACTAGTGGCTGCTGGCTGCCATGTTGAACAGCACGAGCTGTTGAAAATAGAACGTGAACCAGGGTGTAGATGTGCGACAGGTGAATGCATCAGACAATGGATCTGGCGAATACATTACAAGGTTTGGATGTAGTAACAGAGTTCCCTAGTTAATAGTCTTCCTACATTATTTTAGCATTAATGATATCTTTGTATAGAAATATGGAATTTATTAAATGGCAGCGTATGAATAAAGACCTCAAATTCTCTCCATTCTTCCCCTCTTTCCAACTCAGCTGCCTTTCACATGCTGAACATGGCGGCCTGCTGTCATTCTTGCTAGGTCTCGAGTTGATTGTTTCAGCTCTCCAAGCAACATGGTACTCATATTACTTCATACATGCTTTCAGTCTGAAGGAATAGAGAATTAGGCAGTGGCTTCTTGCTGTGGGGCTTGTCTGGTATTAAAGGGGCAAGGGTGGAAATTTCTGATGATGTTGCCCAAGATTTGTCTCATTAGCAGGAATTTCATTTCAGACCCACTTATTGACTGGAGGGAAATCTGAAAGTGTTCAGTTGGGCACATGGATTGGGAATGGTTCTGGGGCAGCATCCAACCATTTGAAGCAGGCACAATGTTGGCAGAAAGACAAATCAAGAACCTGACTTATTCAAAAATCAATTGACTGTGGTCTGAGAGATAAGAGTAAAAGAAGCTTTCCCAAGCGACAGGACTAATGTGAGAAACAGATTGTCAAGTAATGATATTTTCTTTCTCCCTTTCTTGCATGGACAATAAAGTTCTACAAAACGTGTTCAAATACGGTAGTGACAATAAGACATTTTAGACCATGAGAGATGTATGGTTTGAGCTTAATCAATGCTTTGTCCACTGAGGACTCAAACTATATGCAATGCTGCCCTGAACACCCAAAACAAGAAGAACATCTACATAGGGTAGCCTAAACTATCTACTGAATCATACCAGGGAAACTTCACAATGACTGGAGAGGGCATGAGGAGTAAAGCAAGCTAGATCTTTGAGACTAGAGATATTCTAGCTCAATAAATTGAAGAATCCTGTTTTTCGAGGGTGGCTTGTTCTCAGGAGGCACTGACTTCATAGTTGAAAGAATGGATATGCTTTAGTTCTAAAGAGGGTTGTACCCTCGGGGAGCACACATGGATTCATGGAAACATTAAATTTCTGGATTTTGGTAAAATCAAGCAACTGAAATTAGTACCATAAAGATAAAACCTAGTGAAACTGAGATAGTACCTCTGAGATTTTGTATCTCAGTTTTAAATTGAATAACTCTTCGTTCTCAAGATCAGCCACAAGAGAAAAGTCATAAAGGCAAAGCCAATGGCCATTTGTATGGTTCTGTGCTCTCTATATAGGTGGGCAAAAGATGAGCTTAATTATTCGATAATCATTACAGTTTCCTCGGGCCCATTGCTCTTTGACCTTACAGCTGATTTTCCCTGGACTGCTTAATACTCTATCATTTTATAATTGAATTTCCTACACTGCTTTTATTTAAGGTCAGCTACCCATAGATATAATCAGCTGATTAAGAAACTTGCAGCTACAGAGTTAAATGCATCATGCTTTCTCTTCTAATAGGATGGGTTTAGATAGTCCTGAGAAATGTTTTTTAAACTGTCACTTAATTCTTTGTATCTAATAAGTTCTCCTACAAGATCATGACGATTATCCCTAATATTGTGTAATTTATCTTAGAAAATCTTCGTCCACGGTATAAATGCTATCATCAATAAAACTAGGAGAAGTTCATGTTTCTCTTCATTCAAAATAACGACATGCTGCCTCAGGGTGCAAATTCAACTCTAAAACATTCATTTCCAGCCTGTCCTTAATTAAAGCAAAAAAAAAATTTCAAGTCTCAATGTTTACTTATCCCATTCATATTAACTGATTAAGATCAATTACTTTTGGATAGTGTTTAGTCTAAAGAGCTAGTACAGTGTGAAATTTTAAAAAAATCAGAATTATTTTTAATTGGTTTCAGGTGAATTTTGTCTTTTTTTTTTTCAGTCATGAGCACTAAACCCAAAGCCTTGGACTTTCTAGGGAGTCATTCTACCATTGACCAAAATTCTAAGCTCAGACCAATACACATGGAGGTATTTAGCAATGTCAGGGGAATAACCACCTAGGAGGTATTACAATGTAGGAGTGCCTCCAGGCAATGATTTCTAGTTAACTTATTTTATATATTAGAAAAAATATTACAAATGACTTTTTTTTTCATACATATCTTTTCAAAAAGATAAGCACCATCTTTTCCAGAATACTTCTCCCAAATTAATACATTCCCTTGCTTGCTATTGGATCCAGGACCTAGGATAAAATTCTCATGAATGACATGTGGCTCCAGCATTCACAAAACACTTCTGAGCTGGGTTAAGGATGTCAGTTTTGGATCATGACTAAAAGTAGGCTCTAACAAAGGGCTGAAATGGAATTTGAACTTGGAAGGCAATGACTTCCAAGAAAATAGATTCCTCCTGTTTTTTTTCTCTCTTTTTCATTTTCCAATGCATTACTATTAAAACTTAATTTTGTCTTTTCAATCAAACCTAACATGTAGTATATTTTGTTTGAATTTATTCTTTCTGTTTATGTCCATGAATCATGACACAGACACACAGGTTGCGGGGTGGGGGGGGACACACAAAGGACTTCTTTTCACCCTGGCTTTTCATATTCAGGGTAACAGAGAAGTTTGACAGAGAAGGCACCTTGTTTTTTTTGTTTGTTTGTTTGTTTGTTTTTGGTTTTTTTTTTTTTTTTTTTTTTTTTTTCGAGACGGGGTTTCCCCCTAGCTTTTTGGTTCCTGTCCTGGAACTAGCTCTTGTAGACCAGGTTGGCCTCGAACTCACAGAGATCCGACTGCCTCGCCTCGCCTCTGCCTTCTGAGTGCTGGGATTAAAGGTGTGTGCCACCACTGCCCGGCTAGAGAAGGAACCTTCTTAGTCTCTGCCCCAAGGCTGAGTACCAGTCAAAGTAGCTGAAGCTCTGCCCGGGACAGCCTAGTGCCAGTGAACTTCCAGCAGCAGAAGACCATCTGCACTTGACTTCTCCAACCTACAGATGTAAGAACACAATTCTCCAACCTGGATACCCTTGACCTCAGCTTCCTTGATTAGTCCCAGTTTGCAAAGCAAAAATTGCTTTACTCCTGTTGTGTCAAATCATCTTCTTACTTCCCAGGCTGCAACTAATATCTGCTAATGATACAACTCACAATTAACCAGACAAGAGTTGCCAGCAAGGTTTGCCTGAACAGGTTTTAGAGAAATCCAGCTTTTCTTCATATTAATGAAATGAAGAACTCAACAAAAAGGAGTTTTACTTTTCTTCTTTCCACATAGTAATATCAGAATATTCGGAGGAAATAGTTTTGTTCCTGTTCTCTATTATGTTCATAGCATCAAACACTTACTTGTTTTAATCAGTTAATTAACTAATTCAGTTACTGAATGGAGTGAGTTTTGTTGTTATTGTTATGACATTTAGTGTTTGCTTTTTAGATAGGGTCTCATTCTATAACCCAAAGTAGCCTAGAACTCATTGTGTGGTGCTGTCTGGCCTTAGACTGGAGGCAATCTTCTTCCTGAACTTATAAGTACAAGATTTACAGTCATGACATGCTATAGCCAATCCTAAACGTCACAGAACAAAATACACAGCTACTGAGTGCAAGGTTCTGAAGCCCTGGCCCTCTGTATTTACACAAAGGAATTAAGAATTATCCTGGTTTAATAAGGTGCTGGTATTGGTTTTCTTCTAAGATTTATGAACACACTAGCTATGGGTAGAAGGTCAGATTTGCAGTACCAGTCATGACTTCTCTCTTGCTTAAATCCAATTAGAGAGCTGGTAGTTACTGCAAAGATATGGATGCCACTACTGCAGCCCTTTCCATTATCATAACTATGTTAGTTGAAATCGTAATTCATAAACTTACAGTTAGGTAGGACTATCGGTTGTTTCCTTCCCTTGAATGCGTGAATAGCTCCTTCTGATGCTACTAAAGCTATTTCTCAGAGAGGACACTTTCAAGTTGCTGCGCACTGCGCCCCCGTGTTTGCACTCTGTGCGCTGGCACCCAGTTCCCGAGCTTCGGGCAAAGGGCTGGAGGTTAAAATACACAGACACACACACAGACAGAGTGACAACAACACAGACCATCTTTGAATTCCCCAAGAATGTCCCCTTTATTGTGTTCAGGGGCAGATTATATAGAGATAGCCACGCCCCAGCCAAACCCACCAGACACCACTCTCCTGTCATCAGGAACTCCTGAAGGTCTCGTGCTCAGAGCAGCTGTAGCCACTCAGATCAGGGGATTACAAGAAATTCAGGATCTGGGGTCTCACTGCTTCCAACACAAGTCAGATTCAGCTGGGATTCTGTGTATCTTGTATCTGACATATATGATGTCTTTAGCAATGGGGATTTATCTTCAACCTCTGGAAGGTATTCAAAGGCAACAAACAGCAATAGCCTATATTACTTTAAGAATACCTTCTACTTTTCTTTTTTTAATTTTTATTGTGCTCTACATTTTTCTCTGCTCCCCTCCTTGCCTCTCCCCTCCCCTTTAGCCCTCTACCAAGGTCCCCATGCTCCCAATTTACTCAGGATATCTTGTCTTTTCTACTCCCCATGTAGAGTAGATTAGATTTATGTTTATCTCTCTTAGTGTCCTCATTGTTGTCTAAGTTCTCTGGGATTGTGATTTGTGGGCTGGTTTTCTTTGCTTTATGTTTAAAAACCACCTATGAGTGAATACATGTGATAATTGTCTTTCTGTGTCTGGGTTACCTCACTCAGTAATACCACTTTTGGGTATATGTCCAAAGAATGCTCAATCATGCCACAAGAACATGTGCTCAACTATATTCATAGCAGCATTGTTTGTCATAGCCAAAACCTGGAAACAACCTAAACGCCCCTCGATCAAAGAATGGATAAAGAAAATGTGGTACACTTACACAATGCAGTACTACACAGCAGAAAAAAAAATAACGATATCTTGAATTTTGCAAGAAAATGGATGGAGCTAGAAAACATTATTTTGAGTGGGGTAACCAACTTTTCTAATCAAGAGGTTTCTCATGTCTGGTATTGGAGATAGTTTAAGACTCTTTCAGGAATCATTGTTACCCTAGGCTGTAAAATGTCATTTAAACGATTTATGTATTTGTATAATATAGACTTGTATATATATAATCTTAGATAAATAAATATCAATATGATTTCTTGTGACTATTTAAGACATGCATAGCATTAATTCACCCTCCTTCATCAGTCTACTTTGATACTGACTTTTTTCTTTTCTACTTAAATAAAGCCCCTCCCACATTTAAATTTAGCCAAAAAATAAATAAATAAATAAAATAAACAGTTCACTAAAGTGGGTCCAAACTTTAGTCTTCTGATTTCTGAGCAACCAAGTTTTGCATAACTGTACCTGGCTTCCTAGTATACTGCTACCACTCAGTTAGCATTCAATAATGCTATGTAGATTATTGTTTGGCTTAATGCAAATAACCAACAGATTTTACTCCATTTTAGGCAACCTGCTAATGAATTTCCCAGATGTGGTTCATTAGAGCAGAAAAGACACTGCAGTTTCAACAATGCTGGCAGAAGAGATCAAGTGGTAGTTGGGAAACCAGTAACCCCTAAGCCACTGTGATGGACTTCAGAGCATCCTCTCAAGGTGCCTATCATTGACACTTTCCTAAGAGAAGACAGAGGATGCTGAAAAGCTAAAGGTATTGCCCACATTTTACAGTGTAGTTGTATTGCAAAAGAGGGGGTTGCTTGTTCATCCCAGCCACCAGGCTAGCTTAGCCCAGAAATAACCACACAGAAATTGTATTAATTAAATCATTGCTTGTTCCATTAGCTCTAGCCTCTTACTGGCTAACTCTCACATCTTGACTTAACCCATTTCTATTAATCTGTATATCGCCACATGGCAGTGGCTTACCACTGTCTCTGGTGGCTCCATGGCGTTCCTCTCTCTGACTTTGCCTCCTTTCTTCCACCAGGCCATTTAGCTTTCCCTGCCTACCTAAGTTCTGCCCTATCAACAGGCCCAAAGCAGTTTCTTTATTAGCCAATGAAAGCAACACAAAGACAGAAGACCTCTTACACCACAGTTGGGAGAAAGTGTATATATAGTTCATCCCTATAAGATCTATATAAAAAAAATTAGAAATCCTCATTATTGAAGAATCTAAAATTTCTCAATTCAATCACTAAATAAATCATTCTTACAAGAGAATCCATAACTAAAACAGAGTTTGGATGAAGACCATGCTGCATGATCTCTTTCAACCCCTTGCTCATGTATCTTTGGGAACCTTGAAATACAAAATTCACTACTGCTTTCTTTCTATGTGGAGAGATATGTGATACTCATATGTCCATGTTTTATAGTCTCTTTAAAACAAAACAAAATAGCAACCTGAAAAATAGCAATTCTGAAAGGATGAAATTGTTTCGTGTCTCCGCCATAGCACAAGCCAGTATTTAACTTTGAGGACAGTTAAACAAAAGGATTCAACTATTTCTCCATTATTAAATATTTTCCTCTTTCTCTGTGTATTGACTCTGTATATATTTTTCTCTGCTGTTCTCTGGCAGTGTCTTTTTTTTTCTACACAAAACATTTGCACATGCGTTTCTGATCTTATACCCAGACAACCTTGCAAAGACTCAAACCTTTTCATTTGTCTCAGAAAGAAAAATCATTAAAAACTATATCTGTCCAGACTTAGATTGAGTGCATACCTGGAACCAATCACTGTAATCAGAAACTGTGACCCAATCATTTGCCCTAAGTCTAAGGTGAACAACGTTTGCTATAATTAGTCAACACAGCATAGAAAGGAAGACTTTAGAAATCCCAAGTATATTTATTTATAGTATAATATACAAAGTGCCATTGCTATGACAAGACATCTGACAAAATCAACTTAAGAAAGGCAGAATTTATTTTAACTCATGGCCGGAGAGGATGCAATTCATCATGGCAAGGAAATAAAAATGTAGCAGTAGGAGCTTCGGGTAGCTGGTCACACTGCATTCACAGTTAGGAAGCAGAGAGGGGTGAATATTCCTTTCCTCCTTTGTCCTTTTAAGTCTTTGTCCTTAGCCCAGAGGACTGTATTTGTTACAGTTACATGTTGGAAGAAGAATTATTTCTGGTTTCTTCACTGGATGACCCCAAGGTGTGCCTTCTAGGAAATGTTAGATCCAGGCATGTTGACAGAGGAGAAGAACCTTAACCTCACAGTATGTGTAGCTACAAATTCTAGGTTTCTCCCATCAGCTAATAGCCAATGCTTAGGTATGCTTAATATATTACCAGCAGTAGTCCAAGGGCTTTATGCTTATTTATTAAAATTTTCATTTTCAATGTCCTATATAATAGCCTATAATAACTCTATGTGATAGATGAACAAGACTGAGCTTACTAGGATTAAAAATGTCTCTAGGTCACATAATTAGAAAGTGGCAATATCATAGCAGTATACATCTAGGACACACTGTTAATTATCATAAAGTTTATTGGATTGCTGTTAGAATAATGACATAACCTTTCACACCTTTCAGGGCCAGGAGCAAATTTTCTGGTTTATTTATTAATAGAGTTCCTTATTTCTATATGTGCAGGCGTAGCTGGCCAACAAAAATTAGACTCCAAGTTTATTTGTGAATGTGCTTTGTTTTGTTTTGAGTTAGTTGTTTTATTTTACTTTTTGAGGAAGAGAAAGAGAGAGAGACAGCACGCACTTGGAGTTGGGTAAGAAGGAAAGTGAGGAGGTATCTGGAAGGAAGTAGGGTAGAGAAAAGAATATCATTAAAATATGTTATGAGAAATTCTCAAAAATTAAAGTAAAAAAATTTAAAGTCCAGATACAATAGACAGATGAGATGTTTTCTGAATAAAAATGAGGAAAATTTGCTGCGGGATAATGCTTTTGTACACTGTAAAGATTTGTCACCCACGTTTGGTTTTATAAAATGCTGATTGACCAGTAGTCAGTCAGGAAATATAGTTGGGGCAACCAGACTAAGAGAATTCTGGGAAGAGAAAAGGCCAGATGCAGTTGCTACCCAGATGCAGAGGCAGCAAGGTGAGAATGCTGCACTTAGAAAAGGTATCAACCCACATGAATAAACAGACAAGGATTATTGATTGATTTAAGTTGTAAGAGATAGTTTATGATAAGCCTGAGCTAATAGGCCAAACAATTTATAATTAATATAAGCCTCTGAGTGTTTCTTTGGAACTGAATGGTTACATGACAATGTGGGTCAGAAATTTCTGTCCACAAAAATCAGATTATTTTATGTGGGATTGAGGGCCTGAATGCTCAAGAAGACTTCTGGGTTTCTCATACAGATGCTTTATTGCATGACGTAATGAACTAGGTTTCAAGAAAAACAAATTCTGAGAAGGAAACCAATAAATTTACCTTTAAAACTATTGGTGTCTTTCCTCCCCCTCTCCTTTTAGCTTTAATTTACCCTGAGAATAAGATCGTAGAAAGCTACAGCAAAATACTGATGCCTTAAAAGAAACCATCATTGTATGTATTCTCTGAAGGTGACTCTTTACAGCTTAATGTGAGAGAAAATAAAAAGAGACTTTAACAGCATAATTCAGCCCGTCTCCGTTCTATCTTTTAACTCAAGGGGGAACAGTCCACGGGAGTTTTAGAAAATGGTCTGGAACAATTGTCACTCGTTTCCTAGGCTCCTTTACTGGAGGTAAATTAGTTTATGCTAGCTCTTCTCTCTGTGCCACAAAGATTACACACTCACCTTGGCAGGAAGTGGTCTAAGGTAGCAACTGTAGGAAAAAGCATAACAACTGTTTGTGGAGGAATTGTCTGCATTCAAGAAAACCATCAAGTATGAGAAGGAACAGGCTTCTAATTACCAGTCGCTGAGATCAGTCTTTCTGATGGAAAACTTCCTTTCCCTGATCATTCAAAACTCTGGATGGCTTTAACTAGTAGCTCTCTGTTCTCTCTTGTTATCTACATGTTTCAGTGTTTGTTAATTCTTCAGAATGTTATTCTTAGTACTATGGATGTTGATTACAGCGATCTCATTTGAGCAGTTCTGAGGGAGTATGTCTCGTTTGTCCTTTTTACTTATGCTCGATGATAGTCCTTTTTGTTGCTAGTACCTGGTCAGTTTTCAGTCACAGATTGTGGCTGTATGTTTTACTTTGCACAAAATCCTTATCTGAGGATGGCAACCCCTTGCTGTCATTATAGTCATTATTATTATTATGGAAATAATGTTCTATATTGTTAACTTGTTTCAAAATCGTGAAAACCAATGTCCTGAAAACGCAGGCATCATTAGTGTTTCGTAAGTGTGTGACACGAAGCTTATATCAAAATGCTGACTGAAACCCTTCTTTTGCTTCCAGAGATAATGAGTCACTCACTGTTTCTTAATTCTGAAACAGGCACAGCACAGCAAGACAGATGGAAAATGCAAAGTTAGTCTTAATTCTACGTAAAATGCAGTTCCCAGGGCATAGTTAACCAGGGAAACCTCCCTGTGCCCAGGTTCATTGTTTTCTCTGAGGAACTGTCAGAATGAGAGCTTTTCTTTTTCCATTCTGGGCCCAGTGTTTGGGGACCTGCAAATAAACCGATAACAGTGAGTGGAAAAGGTGAAAAGGCAAGGTTAGTTTATAGGGCATTTGGCCAAGAGTAATTCACCAATACCCAGGGTTGTCTTTATGTACCAAACTTAATAAACTGTGGTAGTGTAAAATCTGAAATGGGGAATTGTTGAAGGTTTTATAGAACATTTTGTGCTAGTAGAAATGAATATTCTATCTTTCTGGCAATTGAATTTGTAGAAACTCTCTTGGAGGGCACCAATGCATCTGTATTTCTTGGAAATTCTGCTCTAGTTGGGTAAGAGACATTCAAAGATGGTAATTTTTGAATTGCATTTAACTTCATTGTTTTTCCATAAAGTAAGTGCTCTCTCTCCTTTGCATGTCTGCGTGAGTCCCCCAGATGATTAATCTGCTCTTGGAGCGGAGCACAGTGGGTAATGAGCATGTGTTGTCCTTTGTGAGCCTACTCCTCCTGCGCACAGATTTGCTCTCGGTCTAAGCCCCACTGCGAGATGAAGGGGGCAGGGAGTAGAGGCATTGCAGACGGCAAGCAAGTGAATGTGACGTCATTCACAACTGCAAACACGGCAATGAGAGTCAGTATTCAATTTTATATTTATCTCTCCATAAATTTGATTGATAGACCCTTGCTATACCATATATCAAGTCTGAATTCTGCCAGTTTTGGCTTCTCACCTTCAAGGACATTTTAATTTGATATAAATTTAATAGAAATATCAGGGAGTTGAAGGTGAATACAAATGTTCTGCCCAGCACTCTATATCTTTCAGTAGACCTGACCTATAATTTAGTGTTTATCAGAAGAATGAACTAGAAAATGCTTTATGTAAACTTTGGGGTGATAATTCAAGATAAAGAAAATTAATTTCCTGAATAAAAATCTTTGAAAATTCCTTCTGGAATTTTTTATGGATTGATTATAATTATCTAAAATAATTTTTATTTTAATAAAAGAGGAAGCTATTTCACATTTTTGGATTTTTATGGTGGAAAAAATCCAAATCTTTAGTGCATAAATATGAGCCTAAAAACTCCAGCTTTTCCATGCAACTTCTTTAGATTATAAAGTAAAGCATGTCATCTGCCCCCAAATCGCAGCCCATTTATTTTGAAAATGCCCATTAAAGCCATTCCCATCAAAAGTATTAGTAGGAATTCCATAGCTCCCAAGCTCACCTATGTGACTGTTTGAATGATTTATAATGCCCTGAGAGATTGGGGTCTATATATAAAATCTTTAATTCCCACTCAGAGCCTTGCAGATTTTATCCAAGAGCTAATAGTGTTAGTGCAAATTGACCCTAAAGGGTCAGACTTGCTAATACACATTTAATTCGTTCCATGGAAGATCAGCTCCCTTGAGAAAACTACCCAATCATGAAAAGTAACAAAGATTTGCAGCAAGGGTCTGACACTGAATACGGAAGAAGTGGAGAATGAGGTCACTAAGTTTTGATCACAGCCCTGACACAATCCCTGTCCGTACCACTGGGAGTTTGGATTAACTAAAGCTCACGATTTCTAATCTAGAGAAATGCAGGTGGCCCTGTGGCCCAAATAAGAGAAAATCATGCAGCCCACATGGCAAACATCTCTGAAAGTAGAAGAGTTGTCCCGTTGGGAATGAGCTCCTAGGAACTGCAACAAGATTTTGGTACCTTAGTAAGAAACATCCTTGTGTATATTCTCTGAAGGAGTTTTCTTTTTACTGCTAGGCTTAATGCAACAGAAAATATAAATCCATTGGCAGCATAGCCCAACAATTATGCACTGTGATCTTTTAATAGAAAGAAAAAGGCAACCTTGGAGCGTTTTGTAATACAGTCTGAGCTACTGCCATTCACTTATTAGAAGTATACAGCAATTCTTTGTTAAAACATCATAGAATTTTAAAGTTTATTGAAAATTATAGTGAGTGGTGCTGACTTGAAGTTAATAAGGAAAGTAGTACCAAAATCTGGCTTTAAAAAAAAGTTCTTTTTTTTTTTTAGCTCTACATTTTTCTCTGCTCCCCTCCCTACCTCTCTCCTCCCTTCAGCCCTCCCCCAAGGTCCCCATGCTCCCAATTTACTCAGAGGATCTTGTCTTTTTCTACTTCCCATGTATATTAGATCTATGTATGTCTCTCTTAGTGTCCTCATTGTTGTCTAGGTTCTCTGGGATTGCAAATTCTAGGCTGGTTTTCGTTGCTTTATGTTTAAAAACCACTTATGAGTGAGTACATATGATAATTATCTTTCTATATCTGGGTTACCTCACTCAAAATGATGTTTTCTAGCTCCATTCATTTGCCTGCAAATTTCAAGATGTCATTTTTTTTTTCTTCTGTGTAGTACTCCATTGTGTAAATGCACCACAATTTGCTTATCCATTCTTTGGTCAAGGGGCATTTAGGTTGTTTCCAGATTCTGGCTATGACAAACAATGCTGCTATGAACATAGCTGAGCACATGTTCTTGTGGCACGATTGAGCATCCTTTGATATATATACACAAAAGTGGTATTACTACGTCTTGAGGAAGGTTGTTTCCTAATTTTCTGAGAAACCATCACACTGACATCCAAAGCTTGCATTCCCACCAGAAATGCAGGAGCGTAAAACAAGGTTTTAAATTAATCTTATTAAATTGTTAATGCAACTTTAAATATCCTATCCTTCCTCTTTATTGGATGATAGAATAAAAATCATTTTACTTAAGGATGCTTGTTCTCTTTCAGAAATATTATGGCATAATCATAAGCTTGGAGTCTCATGATTGAAGGGATCCTCTGCTTACATTGCATAATGACCTCATCTAGAGGAGTCCAGCTTTTCTCCCCTGCTGCCTGAAAGTGCTAGAGTAATCATCAGTCACATGGAGTAGATTCCAGAGGGCTGCAGCAATTGTCAGTCACATGATGGAGGAGATTCCAAGGGAATTACTTTAACTTGGCTTTCGTTCTGACTGAGCTGAGAGTCCATTTGTCTATCCCATGCATTTCACTAAGATGATAGCTGCTTATATAACACAGTACTAAAAAAAAAAAAACAACCACTATGAGAAAATCATAAATCATTTCAACTTGAAAATTAACTTTGTTCTCTGGACTACTGACAACTGGAGAGCTAGGTCTTGTGGAGGTGTCAAGTTCAAGATAGAAATTTCTTTGTTGGCATACCCTAAACATTCCTTGACTACTCTTTTCCGTGGCGGTTACTTTTGAAGGAGTTCATTATTTCATGAAAGTTAGCAAGTTACTTTCAGGAATTACATCAATGTTTCAATTGCATCAAAAATGTCTATATATGTCTTCAGACTCCTATTTAGAAATTAAGTATCTTATTTTGGGAAAACCTGATTTCCCCCCAAAACTATTATGCTATTTAATGGGTTCAATGTTTTCACCGCGAAACTAAAATAGTTACATCAGAACCAATCATCTCTGCTCTGCCACAGATGCCACCAATCCAAAATACAAACTCATAACTAATTTCCCCTAGAGACAATGGATTCTTTTACACTCTGCTTTAAGATGTAGCCTTCTCAGGCCTCGGTGGCAGATTTCAGAGCATTTTATTTGTTCATTTAGTCAACTGATCCAGCTAGTAAATATCACTTAATTATTTTAAGTGTCCACTTTCATATCTGGGTCTTACTGCAATCGTCAATTTTAATTGTGAACTTGATTGAATTTAGAGTCATAGAGCTGAACGCTTCCACACGTGTTGCCAGGAAGAGTCAAATGAAGAGGGAAGACCTACCGTAGACATGGGTAACATGCTCCCATGGGCCGTGAGCTCAAACTAAACAAAAGGAGAGGGAGAAAGCTTGATGAACTCCAGGACTCATCCCTCTCAGCTGAACTGGGGAATGCAATACCAGTTGTCTCACCCTTCCAACCACCTTGCCTTGTCTACCACCATGGGCTGTAACTTGTTACTCAAGGAACCAATATACATCCTTGAGCCCAGACAAACAAGTCAATCATTCAGTGCACAGCTAAGCTGCTGTTATTTGAGATGTGAAGCAGATTCCAAATGTATAAGTCTGTGTGGTTAAAGAGAACTAAGTGACTGGTGTGTTTACTCCTCGGAGTGTACTTTGTTTCTGTCAGAGGTGATGCATTTTTAATATACAATTAAATGCTATGATAAAAAATGCATAAGCATGTTATTGTGAGCTTTCCTACTTGTGAGTGAATCCTAGGTTCATTTTCTATTGCTATTACCCGGAATATAATTATAATATTAAAAGAGTCTATTGAAAATTACCAAATGATCTGTCTGCTCTTTGTGATACAGGAGCCACACGAAGTACACATTTAGATTTTAATTATTTATCTAACTTACATTAGAAACTAATACCAACTGAAAATAATGACTAAGCAAAATTCTAGCTCTATCTGCCATAAGGCAACAGAGAAAAGAAAGTTTTCTTGGTTTGCACACGTTTACAGAGTCCCTTTTCTACTGAAATTTCCTCTTTCAGGGAAGAAAGAGTCTGCTCACAAAAGTCAGCTGTAAGATCCTTCCTAAGAACTTAAGGAGGAGGCTGAAGGTGTTCCTCCTCGGGCAGCACACCAGTAATTGGCCTTTATTCTCAGTGGTTTTCTGTTCAGCTCCCTTGTAGAAGAATGGTAGGCACATGGCCATGCTTTGAACTCAGACTGAGACCCAAGATCCGTTCAAAGAGGAGGGACTCCAGCAGAACTTGTCTCTCTTCTTCAGATTCAGTATTCTAAAAATAGAAGAGACCCAGATGTGGTGCCCACTTCAATCCCAGTACTCTTTGGGATAACGCAGGGTCACTGTGAATTCAGGGTCAGCCTGAGCTACAGAATGAGGCTAGCCTGGGATAAAAAGTAAAATCCTGCCTCAAACTCCTCCCCCTCAAAAATAACAATAATAAAAACAATTTATTGTTTTGATTTGTTTTGTTTTTCAAGACGGGGTTTCTCTATGTAACAGCTCTTCCTATCCTGGAACTAGCTCTGTAGACAGGCTGTTATCAAACTCACAGAGGTCCTTCTGTGTCTGCCTTCTGAGTGCTGGTTAAAGGCCTGCACCACAACCACCCAGAGATGACTTCTCTTGTCTAAATCCATGCCCACTGCTTGTTTGTGCTTCCTCTCTAGTGGTCTGAAGAAGTAGAGCTGTTTTGCTTTTCCTTGTTGTTTGGTGTTCAGGTTGGGTTGTTTGTGTTTGCTTTGTTTTGTTTTGCTGTTGTTTGTCTTTTGTTTGTTTGCTTGCTTGTTTGCTTTTAGTTGTTAGCTAGTATATAATTGCCAATAGTCCTAATCCAGTGCAGTTTGTCTTCCCATTCCTGAAACTTTTCCTAACACAATCAGTCTCCTCATGTCAGGAAATCTTGCTGGTAGAGTGCCACCAGGTAACCAGATGACACACTGCCAATAGCTTCTCAGTGGGACATCATACTCTGAGGTGTGTGCCACAACCCAGGCCTCAGGGGGTAAGATCTCTGAGACACATGAGGCATTTTAGATACAAATAATAGTATGTTTCAAGTAAAAGACTAAGCAACTATTTCTTAGAGAGTACACAGAATAGTCAATGGCTCTAAAAAAAAAAAAAACAGATTTTCCATTTATTATATAAGGTACAACCACAAGCATTTATTTTTTATTGCTTAACAATATGGATTTTTTTTATTTTGCGATAAGCATCTTTATAGAAATAAGGTTTTAAAAAGGTGTGTTTAATGAAAAATAAGTAGTGAATTTCCACTTTTAGGACAGTTGATAAAAAGCAACAAGTAACTTGTTTGTCTTTATTTATCATCCAATGAGGCAACCAATTTTCATAGCCATTGTAGAGGTAAGAACACAGGACTCTTTTGTAGAATTATCTGCATCTTTTACTTTAAAAGTTACAAATCCTATCGATCAATGAACTCATCCATCCGAAGATCAAGGCAGCACTCCCAAAGAAAAGAACTGCCTCTTGATTTTTGAAGTATAGCTGCTCATTTAGGACAAGCTGATAGTCTAAATTAATTTAATTTCAAATTTTCTTATAAATATATAATAAATAAAACAATTGGTTTGGATGTATTGGCAACAATGGAATAAATAAAGCTTGGAAAATAACTGGATGCAATTAATTTATATCAATCTCATCAAAGGCCTCTGAAAGATAGCCAGTTTTAAATGGCTTGTCCTTCTCAACCAGTTTTTAAAAATTAAAGTAAGGTTCTTACAGTTTTATTTTGTGTTTCATATTTTGAGATAGGCACTTATATTTTAGCTGGAATGGATTGGAAATCACTTTCTAGTACAAACTGACCTTGACTTCTGGTAATCCTCCTGCCTCAGCCCCCACCACCTGCAAATACTGGGATTATTGGTATGAGCCACCTTCCTGTTTTGCAATATTCTTTCTGCTAAGTTTATATTTTTCAGTTGAATATCTATATGCTTTGAAAGTTGTTACACATTTCAATATAAAATTATATGGCTTCGGTGATACTTCAAATAACAATTATAAAGGAAGATCATATAATAAACTTTTTTATTAAGTGGAGATATTTATGGAACAAAATCCATTTGGGATAGGTACTGGTACACACATAATTCAAAATCGTCTTCAGTGCTTTTAATATTTTGTCAAATGAAATAGATATAATTTTACAAATTCATAAGTATTATACACATATAGAATAATTGGACCATACTGTTTTGTTGCTATGATGTTCTTAAATGTAAAATGAATTCTTCCTCATGGCATAATGTGCTTTTCTTTTCTGCCTGTCACCAGATTTCATTGCATGTGCAAATCTAAGATCTACTTGTGTATTGTGTGTTTTAAAATGCCATTGAACACTTTGCAGATGAATCCTCTAAATTTTAGCAGTGTTTTGTCCCAAGTATTCCATGAAACATGTACATTGTTCAGTAGTAAGGAAGCAATTGATCAGAATAAATAATGGTATCTGAAATGACATATGTATTGGCCATGGCTCTTTGGAGGAAAAGAAGCAATAAGAGGATATGATAGATAGATGATAAATATATTTTCTTAAGCCTGCTTAATGTTGAAAGAGTAACAACAGTTGTCTGACACCTCAGAGGCTCAGAACTCAGTAGTTTCTTATCCTTGAGGCTGGGTAACTCAGCCTTCTGAGTAGTTCCATCATGGCTGGTCTCTTACTGGAGAGGCCAACAATCCCATAAATGCTCAGGACTTGAGTCTTAGAACTTCAGAAGCCCTAATCTGGAAGCCAAAACATAGAAGGTTTTTGATGTGAGAACAATTATATTTTGTTCCCGATTGCTTTGTTGTCAAATCTAGGTGAAGTTGACAAAAATTCTATTCACGAGAGATGCTACATGCCTAATTGCAACAACACATAATTGGAACAAAACGAGAAGTTAAAAAAAGATCAAATAATTATGTATTTTTAATCCAAAATGTAATGAATAAAATGCTGTATTTTCAAAACTGTTACCTCAGCCTTTACGTGATGGAAAATAGAATTCAAACAGATTGTTAGGGATTTGGTGACGGACTTCTATGGGAACATAGTGCAATGCCTTTACCTTCTTTACATATAACTTTCATCTAATTGCAGTCATTATATTTTCTGAAAAAGTTCTCTTTCAATTTTCTACCTTTAACCCTTGTCTTCTCATTTTATCTGGCACCAAAAAACCTGTTTTATTCCTCAGTACATATATGCCACAAGATGTTTAAAAACTCCCAAGTGATCAGACACATACACAAATATAACATCCTGTTCACATCTTTTAAAAACTGGGTCAAATCATTTTATTCAGCACATTCTATCAAAAAATGTGAGTGCTCAATAACACTCATACAGCAGCAGGCAATATCTTTTGTATATGATTATAAGAAGGAACATTCTCAGATTTAACACTAGAATAATACTGAAATGTAATTCACTGGTCTCTTCTCTGAAATCACTTCCAGTGCCACTATCACCAATGTGGTTACTTCTACTGCCTTATTAAAAAATAGTCTGGGGACCTTGGGGGAGGGTTGACGGGGGAGGGGAGCAGAGAAAAATGTACAGCTCAATAAAAATCAATTTAAAAAACTAAAAAAAAAGACAAGCCTGTCTTTTCTAGAATAAATATAAAATTTATTCTCTTGTTAGTAAACTGAAAGTAATGAAATAATTCACAGCGGTAAGGAGAGCTGTGGAAGGACTGTTGGTTCTGAAATCTATCAATGAATGGAGGACGGCATGAAACTTTCTTGAACAACCACCAGCAAACAGCAATCCATTGAAGGAGGAATGGTCCACAGCTGTGGCATGCCTAACTAAAACAGGGAGGAGGACCACATTAGCAATGTAAAAGAATGATGAAAATACTACATACGGTTTGGGCAAAGAGGGTAATTGAGAAATTAGCACTCGACGAATAGTGTACGGAAGTATGGAGAAATCTCAGGGATCAATCCTTCTTCCAAGCATTGGCCATATGCTCTTGTACTCTAGTGGGCAAGAGGAGGATAGCAGGAATTAAATAGGCCACTCAAGGTACACACGGGAAGAAACATCAATGGGAGCCTCAGAACATTTTTCCCATCCACCTCACCAGGCCTTCCCAACACAGGCATCCAGCACACAAAGTAGAGAAGTTGACAGTCAGATGAGACCTCATAAGGCTCAGCTGAGAAATGTAGCCGGAGTTGTGATCCCAGGCCCTACTGAAAGGTAGGCTAGCAGTTCACAGATACCATAATGCACCATTTTATTGGCTCAATCAGTCCTTAGATTTAGTGATCTTCTAACCAATGAATTGCATTTCTTTTAAAATCATTGAATTTCCTTTGGAGTTATTGTTCTCTACTTGAAAACCACCACCAGCACCTCTGCCCATTACAGTCACCATATAGCACATGAGCAAAAAAAAAAAAAAAATTACCATTTGTTGAAGGATGAAAAGGGCCAGAGCCTGCTATGACCTGGTACCATTGTTTCTGAGATAGTGTGCATCAGGAGATTATAGGAGCAATGAAGAACAGAGACTGGGCAGAAGTTCCAGTGTAACAGAGCAGTCAGTTCCATCAGGTACATCAGCTATGTGAAACTTCCACATGTTTATGATTACAGCATACATCTTCATGAGCTGGACAGGCAAGCATAGCCCTCAACCTCACAGACTGAGGGTTGTGCAGCTATGGAAGATAGGAAGCCAGCTGGGGCGGGTGACACTACACAGAACAAACATGTGGCAAAAAGATGGGAAAGATGGAAAAACAGTGCAGTGTGTGTGTGCTAAGAAGAGAGGCAGAACTGGAGATGTCATGGTTGTAACAGGTGAGAGACATGGCTAAGATCTATTTGCTGTCATTGCCCAGAAGGGTCATAGGGATGATGTACACCAGCCTAGAGCTTAAGTAGACACAGATTCAGCCGCCTAACTGATCACATTGAGCCTGATTGTGGAATCCCCTGGCTCTGAGGAATGAGGAAGGCCTGAGATGAGGAAAGGTTCACTTTCTGGATTGGACTTCCTAAAAAGACCACCAGTGCCTGCAATAATTCCGTCAGAGGCTATATTAGTTTCAGTGGTCTATGTTGCTGCCCCAGGCCATGATGAAGCCTGGGTAGATGTACATAATGTACATCTGTGCTGCTGCCTGGTATCTTGGTGATCTCCTCAGGTTGTGCTGTATTGGGAATCTATGTTGATGTGAGGATTAGGTGTAACCACCTGAGACCATGTCAACTATCATGGCACATGCAGTTGCCCTGAGTTGGTCAGTGGGACTGATACAGACAAGGGCCATTTATGCCCTCGATTTTACCAATGAAGCCCATGACGATGTCAGTGATCTGAACTACCATCTGAGGTCATGTTAACATTCCTGAGAACAGGAGGGCTGGACCAGCCCCTCATTTGCAGCCACAGGTGCTGTGGATACAGGACAGCTGTCTCCAGTCACTGCAAGACTCTCCTCAGTTGATAATTTCTGGCACTGAGACAGACCAAGAAAGACTCATTTATTCTTGATCTTAGAGGACTGGCGACTAGGAATCCGACCGTGCTTTGCTGAATATATGGATAACAAAAAATGGACTTTTTTGTCCTTGAGGGGGAAGTTTATGGGGGAAGGGGAATGGACATGGAAAGACTGGGAGGTGAGCACAATTGAGATGCATGATGTGAGATTCCCAAATAATCAGTAAAAACAATTTTTGAAACTCTTCTGTAGTTGCATAATACTTATGCATTCACAGTATTATCTAACTCACATTAACCATCTCCATATGAAATGAATCAAGTCAAAAGCAATGGCTTACTCTGCTTCTGATACCCTAGTCACTTCTCAGATTAATCTATGAATATTAAAACATCCCCTGCTTTATTTTTTAACTATGGTTCAAATTATTTTCATATTTTCTTCATCTTTTCCCTTGTGATAGCATATTAATAAAACTGGTTCCTCATGGCACCTTTATGTATTTCAATAAAAGGCTTTCTACATAGAGCCCAGAATACAGAACTATAGAAGCATCAAGCAGTTACAAAATATATCTAATTGGATTATAAATTAATATGCATACTTACAAAAGAATCAAGTAATCAAACTGACCCTGAAAAGCTCACAGCAGCGAAGTGGTGTTCTCCTCATAAAGCATCAAGAGGCTTCATTGTTTGATATCTGCGCTCTTTTTCTAAAAAGCTCCAGGCTTAGACACACTTTGAAAGATGGTGATTTAAGCCATTTGATTCATCATAGACAGCATGCAGCCCTTTACCAATGAAAATTTAAAGGAACATTCCAGGCTGACATAGTGTAGTGAGGCTTGGTGTGGGCTAACACTGGAGAATAATCTTGGACTGAGGACAACTGCTCAATCTGCAGCAATGCCATGCAAGGTAAATCACTTGTGATTTCAGACTTCAGGGTTCTCATATATAAGGTAAAATAATTGCATTTGTCTAGCTACACTGAACACATTACTAGAAGATGAAAATCCATGGGTACAATAGTATGAGAGTAACAGTCACTTCCTGATTGGATTTAGGGCTTGCCCCCACAAATGATAATCCAAAGATATAATCTAAACATTGCCAAGAGCCACGGTTGGGGAGTTCACAGGCTCCAGAGGTGAATCTTCAATTATTAACCAACTACACAGTCATGGTCTCAAAATGCGCTCTAATTTGTAACTGTATATGCACACAGATTAGTGAAGCTCTCAGAACTCACCAGAGAAGTCTCTTTGGGCAGTGAACGGTTGTTAACACAGACACTTAGAACTGATCAGAGTCTAGAGAATAAGTGTCAGTGGGTTACCAATCACAAACATGACATCTTTAATGACCTCAAAGACCAAAGACAGCTGAAGGACAGGGAAGAAAGATCATAAAAGACATCCACTGGGGAGGACTGGAAGTACAACAGTGTCTTCTGCATCTAGCAGGATCGCTACACTCATGAGCTTACAGCAGCTTTAACAGGCACAAGGCCTGCACAAGATCAAGCCAGTTGACCTTCTAGCAGGGACAATTCACTCCTTAACTGAGGAGCTATTGACAATCTATGGCTTGTTGTGGGGGAGAGGTCAGTATTTTTAAGGTTGTGGCCCTTTCTTTGTTCCAGTGGATGGCCTGAAACTTTTATGTATCTGACAAACACAAATCAGGCTCAGTGAAATAAACAAAAGAAAAAGAATACAAAATTGGGAGGGAAGGGGGAGATAGGGGTGGGTCAGGAAGGGGTTAGCAGAGAGGATAAAGGTTAAATATGAGCAAAAGACATTGTATGAAATTCTCAAAAGTTAATTAAATATTATTAAATTACACAATAAATATGAAAGTAACTGTGATAGTGTTAAAAACATTATAAAAATCAGACAACCATAAATCTACATTTGCTTTCTTCCTGCACTTTGATTCTTTTTTCTTGACCCCAGCTCCACCCATCCTAATTTCTCATGACAAAACAATAAAATACTCCAGCCTCTAAATACCAAAATCAACATGTTTTGAGATGAAGAGCCCATCCATCTTGAGTTGCTAGATTCTAACAAGCAGTAGGAAATGAGTTTGAGCGATTAAGACAAGGGTTCAGCATAGCAAACCAATTTTAATAAATGTCAGCACCAAAAAACAACCTCTCCCAAAGCTTAGGGTAGCTGTATGAGTCAAAGCATTTCATTTGGAAATTTAATTTTGCATGTGATTAATCTATCATCTTCTCTGATTGCCTGTGGTACGTTTTTATAATTATGAATTAAGCAAAGAATAAAGATAATTCAGATAATCTTATTGGCTAAAGCACAAGGCACTAACTCAGTTTATAATAGCAATAATGACCTCAGCCCAGGACATTTTCAGGCAATTAATGACTGGCTAGAGTTAATGACCCGAGTTTTAGCCAAGGACCATCAACTCTTTCTAGCTGGTCATTAATCCTCCAAAAATGCCCTGTGCTCAGAGCACAGTCAGACCCATTCTGAATTTGACACCAACCCAACTATATTTTTCAAATAAGTTGTTGTTTTACTATAGCATGGGCTAAAATTATGTTGAACATCAAATCAAATTTTTCACTGAGAATAAGAATTACTGAACATCATACAGACATGATACATCAAATACTGTTTTAATGCTGCCAACGTGGTATGAACCCAAAGTACGGTATGTAATTTTCCCCCTTCCCCAATTCTAGAACTACTTCTGATTCAGCTCTTCTCAAAACATATGATAGAAGGCAATGTTTTCATGTTCTTAGTTCATCTCTCTCAGAAAACTAGATTTATTCTGTAATGTACAACGCACAGCTCTGCTTTACACCCACTAATCCATTCTGTATGACATTAAACCTGTCCCTTGGGCTAGTAAGAGACAGAGTACAGAGCAACATGGTGGCTAACAAGCAAACTCAAGTGACACCATTGCGATGCCTGCAGTTATTTAAAGCTCCTCTAGAGTGCTTCACAAATTATTCTTTTCCATCTAGCAGGAGACATATGAAGCTGATGGTCTGGATCAGCAGCACAGCAGTGTAGTTTTTCATGGGCAGTTCAATTGGAGAGAGGGGATATAGCCAATTCAAGCGGGAGGAGATAGAGTCAGTGAGCCACCCTGTCTCCAGGAGGCCCCCAGGATGCTGCTGTCACTGGGAACCAGGGACCTTAGGGAAACAATGCGATATCTCACGTAGCTTGACTCTCAGCGCCCATTTTCATTTCCCTCTTTTTCCTGATTACTTGTCATTTCAATCCATCATGGGAAAGACAGGAGTCAGAACTGATTCTGTGCTAAATTAAAATGACTTGTACAATCAGGATCTCAGGCAGACGGCGTAAACTTGGACCACCTATGGCTTTTAATCAAGAAGATGTCTCATTTGAAGATCACAGGCATGAAAAGTATTCTATCTATCTGACCTTGTTGCCTTCTATCTATAAAAGGCAAACCCTCTTTTAAAAAAATGTATATGACATTCAAATGGGCAACTCATTCATTAATAGCTAATGTCTACAACAGGCCTCATGCAGGTTATGCTGAGACACTATGAATAAATGGAAGCAGAGTACACATTAGCAGCTCAACTGGAGCTTCCCAGAGGGGATTTCTCAACAGTGAATGGTAGGTACTGTGCCAAAGAATTAAATCTGTTCATCAAAGATGATTGATGATAAGAACCGTCAAAATAATGTTAATGATGACAAATAAGAATTCACTCTTATACAGGAAAATATTGCATTCTGGATTTTCTTACCAGGGAGGTGAGTATCATTAAAGTCATTATTTCTGCTGTCAAAATGAAGATTAAGAATAACTCAAAAATTGTCATAAAGAACACTTACATGTTGAGGTTTTGATGTTTGATAGAGCCGGAAAGAATTTAAAGGTCCAGAAAATCAGGAGTTTTCCATACTGAGGGGTTAGTATGGTTGGGGAGAGAATTGTAAAGTGGGAACTGAACAGTGGTTCTCACCTCTGGGTCACAACCCCTTTGGGAGTTAAATAAACTTTTCATAGGGGTTCCCTAAGATCATTGGAAAACACAAATATTTACATTATGCCTCATAACAGTAGCAAAATTAAAGTTATAAAGTAGCAATAAAATAATTTTATGTTTTGGGGGGTCACCACAACAAGAGAATATTATATTGAAGGGTCACAGACTTAGGAAAGTTGAGAACCATTAGATTAAATGATGGTGCATATCACTGTGCTTAAGTAGAAAATAAGCATGAGAGGTATAAAGGTAGTAATTTTTATAGAAAGTTACAAAAGGCAAATGGCAATGTCAAAATCCTTAATGTTACTAGAAGTAGGTGAGTCAGCAGGATCTATACTCAATAGATAATAACATAAGCAGATGGATAGGTGTAGGAGGAGGAGCAGCAGGTCGTGTCCCGCTGTCCAGCTGGCTTATACTCGAAATAATCACACAGAAATTGTATTAATCAAATTACTGCCTGGCCCATTATCTCTAGCCTCTTATTGGCTAACTCTCACATCTTGATTTAACCCATTTTAATAATCTGTATTGCCACTTGACTGTGGCTTACCTGCATGAGTCTAACCAGCATCCACCTAGGGCAGGAAAACCATGGCGTCTGCCTGTCACTGCATTCTTCCTCCCAGAATTCTATTCTGTCTTCCCTGCCTACCTGAGATCCACCCTATCAACTAGGCCAAGGTAATTTCTTTAATAACCAATGAAAGCAACACAAATACAGAAGGGCCTCCTACATCATATGGGGCTATAGTTATGAGATTGGATACTTGCCTAGCCAAGGCTTCAATTGCTAGTCTTGCAAAAATAAAAATAGAAGAACACTGATTTTAAACCAGGTTTTCTAACTTAAACCTTATTTAGCAGGATTAAGAAGTGAATTTTTGCATGGTAGTTAATACAACAACTTTGTTTTGAGTAGAAACAAGTGGTTTTTCATTTACTTATTCTTTGAGAATAAGTGAAACTTATTCTTTGAGAAATTCATAAATGTGTACAGTATAACCCAGTCATACCTAATATACCTACAACTCCTTCAGGATCTTCCTAATATATCTTTCTTCCAACTAATGTGCTTTAAAAACAAAAGCAAAGAAAGAATAAAGGAAAGATAAAGGAATCAAACAACAATGACAAAACCCTATTGAATCCATTTAGTGCTACCTATGTACTCAAGGATATAGTGCAATAATCCACTGGGGTATGGGCAATGTATCCGGGCTACACCTGAGACAGTAGGCATCAATAGCCAATCCCTCCTCGCCAGATATCTCTAACATGGAACTGACTGCATGAAATCCAAAAGGTCTTCACTAGAGGCAATGGAGTTGACTCCAAATCTCAGATATCCAGTCTTCAGAACTGCGAGAAATGCATTTCTGCTGTTAATGCAGCATCTCATACATAGTGCTTTGATAAACAATCCAAATTAATAAATTTAACATCTATCTAATATATGTAGAAATAAACGAAGAAGATAACATGTGCCATCAAAACACATGAGAAAGAAGTTACATCAATGTTCAGAGTGAAAAGCATGCTTTTAAAAGTTCCCTGGGGTAACAATAATAATTAAAGAATAAATCAGGAGCAGAAGGAGAGCAAGCACGAGCAAGGAACTCAGGACCGCGAGGGGTGCACCCACACACTGAGACAATGGGGATGTTCTATCGGGAACTCGCCAAGGCCAGCTGGACTAGGTCTGAAAAAGCCTGGGTTAAAACAGGTCTCGCTGAACATAGCGGACAATTAGGACTACTGAGACCTCAAGAACAATGGCAATGTGTTTTTGATCCTACTGCACGTATGGGCTTTGTGGGAGTGTAGGCAGTTTGGATGCTCACCTTACTAGACCTGGATGGAGGAGGGTGGTCCTTGGACTTCCCACAGGGCAGAGAACCCTGATTGCTCTTTGGGCTGACGAGGGAGGGAGACCTGATTGGGGGAGGGGAAGGGAAAGGGAAGGCAGAGGTGGGGAAGAGACAGAAATCTTTAATAAATTAAAAAAAAAATTAGAAAAAAAAAAGAATAAGAGGCTATGAATCTGAGGTGTAGGGAAAATTGTGTATAAAATCCTAAGAAATACAGTTAAATTTATAAACCTCTCCTATCAAAACTCACTTTTGAAAATAAAACACATTTCTACAATAGAACATAATTCTATCATTAGGAATAGAATAAAATGAAATATCATTTACAACAATGTAGATAGAATTAAATGTTGCTGAATTAAATGAAATTTGCAGGACAAAGAAAGACAAGTACCATGTCATAGCTCCCATGAGCAAAATCTAACAACGTCCATACCATAATCATTGACAGCAGATGAGCAATTGCTAGAGAAGTGTGTGAGACAAGACAAATGAATGAATAAATAGTAGGCAATAGACACCAAGTTGTGACAGGGTAGAAGAAATAAAGTTTCCTATATTATTAGGCAAATATTACTCTGTACCTTTAAAGATAGGTACAGAAAAATAGCCAGGAACAAGTGTGGAGCCAGGGATACATGTGAGTATGTGAATTTGATGTTAAATATGTAGAACTCAAAACTAATACCAGTAATGATAATAAGTAATAGTATACAGTATTTTATATATTTAAAAAATAAAATGACAGACTTTAAATTACTTTGCTACAAATGAGTGAATTATTCAGGTAGAGATGTTTATTCTTGTTTAGAAATTAAAAAGTGTATCTGTGTATCAAATCTTACATAAATATGTAAAAAACTTTCTCAGAAATCACTTCAGCAAACACTAAAGTTATATAACTATTATTTAAACTTGGCATGGAAGAAGAGAAGGCAAGTGGTTGACCATTATTCTCAGTTGGGTCTAAGAGAAAAGAAAACATATTCAATGGGTGTGGGTCTTTCCAGCAGAAGTCAAAAGTCTCAGTCTTCTTATGACCTTTTACTAAATCTTTTATATGTGTTCATTCTGTGAACTACATTTAACTTCCACTTAGACTGTACACTGAGCATGAAATGATTACCTCTATTTTCAGGGCAGTTATATGGATGCTATAAAGCATTCCTAGTGTAGTTATTTTACATTTGAAAACCAGAATCAAGAAAAATGAATTCCAAAAACTTATCAACAGAATTGCCCTTTTACTCTTTTCAAAGCTAAGCATTGCTTGAATTTTGATAAAAAACTGTCTAAGTCTATCCCCAGTTTAGCATGAGAATATTATGATGTTCCTCCTGAAGTGGGCCCATTTTAAAGATGATCTACTTTCTTTAGAAAGAGTTATGAGCAGAAACCAGCCATGAAATACACATAGGGGATTCACAGCTTTAAAATGGGCTTGACTCCAGAAAGCTTAAAAGTTCTTGTTCCAATCGACTGATTATGCAAAATGATTATGATGATTATGATTATGAAATTTTGGCTAAAGTGACATAGCTCTTAGTATAGTTCAAATGTTACCCAGGATTTACATCCTGAGACCAGACCCAACCTTGCAAAAAGGAAGAGGGAAGAACAATAGAGATGAGCTTCCCTTTCTTATAGCTAAGCAAGGGAACAGTTCAAAAACTTTTAAAATCTGAGTTTATGTTTCTAATGATTTGAAAGAAGCAGATTATGCCTTGGGTGCTGTCTTACTTCCCTTGCTATGATGTTCCCTCAGTATACAGCTCTGTGCCCACTAATCGAGTGTTGCCAGGCAGAAGGCTGGGAAGGAACACTGTATTCTAAGTCTCCCTACTTGCCATGTACGTTCACATCATCTTTCCTCTGGGCCTGAGCACTTCCTCTTCCTTTAATTATTCCAATCACAGTGGGCTAGAGACCACAAGAACTACTTCAATAATTATTAATGTTGCCTTAATAATTACTTAATGTTACTTCAATAAAAAAAAAATCCCTATTTTTACACAGGATTTCATAAGGACATTTCCATGAATGTATATCTTTCAAGCATATTGTCTCATGCATCCTGAATCGTGGTCTGCTTCGCTATTTTCCTGTTTGTTCCCTTTGTTCTCCAGACAATTTTGCATCTGTTTTCATATCATTAATTCAGAGAATGACCTCAAGTTTTAACTTGATTACTTCTCTAAAGACCCTTTCACGGAATATGGTCATATTCTGTTACGGGGATGGAGAACTCAACACATAAATTTACTGACAATAGGGGCACAATCCAACCCATAGCAATGACCCTGTAAGAGAGAGTCTACTGAGAAGGGGGATCCAGCAGCTACAAATATCTCGATTCTAGATTCAAGTCTGCCCCAAGGAAAGCCTCTTAAATACTTGGAAATTCTTTTGGGATGCTGCACAAGAAAGCAACATTTTGGACTGCTACACAAAAAGGCAACATGAATAATTTATGGAAATTTTATCCTGAGGCTTTGTCTATTTGTATTGGAGATTGGCTTGCCTTTAGTGGGACTTAAAGGAGCCATATCTTCATGGCTAAAGTAGAAACCGGCCTATGAGGACACTCTTATTCATTGGTTCTGAATCGGATGCTTAGTATATATTAACCTGTATTTTTTCTATAGTTGCTTTTCACTTACAACTTCCCATATCTCCCACCTGTCTATCTACCTCAAAAATCATCTTGCATTATCTTGGTTATGTTGGGTACCTTGTGTAAGCTGTAGCCTTAATCTTCTTGGCTACTAGATAGCATAGATATTCTTAGACTTCTAACTTGTATCTGAAAAAAAAAATCTAGAACAAAACTCCTTCCAAATCCATCTATTGTGGATGTTTGCTTCCATATTAGTCTTCTACTTCCCTTTGCTCAAATAAAAAACTAAAAACATATTCTCCACACTGACTCTAAGTCACATTTGTCAAATCATTCTAATTGAAAGTATCGCTTTGTAAGCTTCCTATTCGTGTTAGACTTTGTAAGTTGTATGAAATAAGGGGTCTCTAACTACTGTCAACTGGGTTCAGGAAAAAGAGAAGACTAAGATCAAGTCAAACTTTTGTGTCTAGCAGGGACATCTGACAACAGATAGCAGCTCCTTTCATCCTGATTATAAGGTCAGTAACTACAGTCGCATGACTCACCCACCTGCCAGGTGTCTCACCTACAAACCGTCAAAGTAAAGCTTAGGATTGGGCATACTAATATTTGAAACACAAAAACACTCAGATGATACTATGAGTAGTTGATTTCTTCCTATTTTGTAGATTTTCACTCATAACTAACATTGAAAGACTTTAGAGAAGACATGTGTACTTCTGCAAAAAAAAAAAAAAAAAAAAAAAAAAAAAAAAAAAAAAAAAAAAAAGTAGTTTAAGTTAAATGCCAATCAGTGATAAGTGCAAGTCTTGAGCAAAATGATCCAACACTTACCTACGTCGGGCCTTAAAGGGCACCTCCTGCATTCATATGCACATGCACACACACACACAATTTAAATTTAAAAATAAATCTCTTAAAATTTTCTTTATAAATAATGAAAGAGAAAAAGCATCTCAAAAGAACAAAACATACCTAGCCTTAGAAAAGCTAACTGTGAGGTCTGGCGACTATGTAAGCAGAAGACATTTCCACTGGGCAGAGCCATCTTAGAATCCATGGTGAAATTAGGAAAATAAGGTATGTCAGTCTTGTATCTTGATAAGTTATGATGAAATGTTGTCAGTCTCTTCAGCTCTTTGGGAGTTCTCCGCCCCGCCTCATCCCTCCTTCCCACTTTCTCTTCCCATTCCTCTCTCTGTCTCTGTCTCTGTCTCTCTCTGTCTCTCTGTCTCTCTCTGTCTCTCTCTGTGTCTGTCTCTCTCTGTCTCTCTCTGTCTCTGTCTCTCTCTCTCTCNTCTCTCTCTCTCTCTCTCTCTCTCTCTCTCTCTCTCTCTCTCTCTCTCTGCCTTGACCTTTGCAAATAAATACCTACACAACACATAGCACAGATAAGTCAATTTACTAAAATACACATGCGGCACTATCACTCTAGGGAAAGAAATATGTGTACTGGCCAAAAGCCACTGATTCATGCCATTCCACCGATTCTCTCCAGGTAGGAGCAAGAGAATGCATGCCAACAGATCCTGAAATCCTCAGTAGGTGAGACTGTAACCTCTACTGCTGTTTCCACTTGCTTTTGACACGTTAGCAATCAAGGCACATTAATTAAGTTTTATTAGTAATATAAGTCACTCAGATATGACCTTCTTCAGCTAAATTTCACATCAATTGAAAGGAAATATTTAAGTAGAAAAAAAAAACCTAGTTTCTTTGACTTCTAGATTAATTCTAGCCAATTCATTATGTTTTAACTTGGCACTGCATCTGTGTTTTTTGTTGAATTGAAATTTATGAAAGAGATTTAGTCGAAGACAAGCATGAAATTAAAAAATGTAAAATGAGCTGAGGTCTCTACTCTGTCATTTGGAAAAAAACAGAGGATGCCTCCAATTATCCAATAGAATAAAATTAATAAAAATTATATATAATATCATATTAGATTTTATTCCAGTAGAACAACATTATTACATCTGATTATAAATCACATGAATAGGTTGCAGCAATCCAAAGGAAAAAATTTATACTGTTGGTAATGGTGTAGCTTCTCATATACAAGAACGTATGTAGAGTATATGCTACTTGTATCATTAAATTCTTATTATATTATAATGTACTAATCCAATTTCCCTAAGTGCTCCATTATTTTTCATTTTGACTGCCAAGTGCACATATATTTTATGTTGTTGGTGAATTAAGTAGAGGCATGCTAAACAGATTGATATTCCAGATTCTCTTTCTGATTTAACCACATTTTTATAGTGCAAAATAAGATGAGAAAAAAATGTGCTATTTTCTGCAGGTCACATCCTGTGGTTTATCATAAAGGCAATATATATTGTGTCCAGAAATATATTGTAAGCAAACAAATGGTGTGATTAAATAATATCATTTAAAATGAGTGTGGTTGCTTACTTGAGTCAGAATCACTCAGAAGCCAATAAAATTTGTGCTTTTAAACATATTAGTAGTAAAGAAATAGCAGTGTTGAAAATGCCTGTGATTACATTGTGTTGGAAGGTGCCCAAAATAATATAATAAGAACAGAGTTCCATAATAAGTACCTGCCACCTCCAGCAACAACATCTTTTGGGTATGATAGAGATTATTAGCACAGAGGGATGGGATGGGCAACAAATGGTACCGAAATTTTCTCTCTAAAGTTTAGAGGCCAGGCGGTGGTGGCGCACGCCTTTAATCCCAGCACGCGGGAGGCAGAGGCAGCGGATCTCTGTGAGTTCGAGACCAGCCTGGTCTACAAGAGCTAGTTCCAGGACAGGCTCCAAAACCACAGAGAAACCTTGTCTCGAAAAACAAAAACAAAAACAAAAAAAAAAAAAAAGAGAGAGAGAGAGAGAGAAAACCAGTAAAGTTTAGAATAACCGCTTATTTGCTTCATAAATCCAGGTGTGGGAAATATTAGCTGAGCTAATACCTTTAGGTATTGTGATCAGATGTAAGTTATAAATCAGTTTATGTGGCCTTCACGATGGGTATCAAAATTCAGTTAACTCATGGGAAGTGTCATAAGCAATCAAGCAAATTATTTAAGACCTGAGTGGCCAAGGCATGTCATTGTAATACTAACAACATCACTGAATTCTTTTGACTAAAAAATCTTCACCTAAGGTAGAAGTAATAGACTCAACACTAGATAGTAAATTCTGAAAGGTCAGAGAGGAAGGTATTGTATTACAGCCAGCATTGCAATCAACATCCTACAAATTGTGACTTATTAAGGTGATAGGTTGAACAAGCACCAAGAGAATCCTCTATCACTATTGTTATGAGGATTAGAACACATGCACTACTGCCTGGGAGTAAGGGAAGCTGGAATGAAGCATTATAAGTCCCTGTTTGCCACCTCCCAGAGCTACATTAAGTAGTCAAATGGAATTCATGTATTATTTTTATTGAAAGCTGCTGTCAGGCCTGATAATCTGTGGCATGCAACTGATGAGTTCTCTCTCTCTGACCTGTCTGTAATGAAGGCGCCCATGCATATCGCCAGCCCTGGCCAGCTCTCCTTGCAAATAAACTCAATATGCCTAAGGTTTCATTTTCTAGGATAAACTAACACACATACACAAATACAAATACTCTCACATATTCATAGGAACTATACAATTTGCAACATGAACTTGGTGCTATAGAATGATGTTTTCCTTTATCCTAATCCAAGTTTATAATTTAATAAAAATAAAGAGATAAAATAATCAGACTCCTGAAATTGAAGGTTAATCAATCCCTTCCGAAGAGTCAGCTGTTGTGTGACTCAAAGAAAAACCAAGATAACCCTACCTAGCTGCTTTCTTCTATTTCCCCTTATCAACACTTGCAAATGTTTAAACTCCTTGCGATTTAGAAAAAAATTAAAATAAAATGAAACAGAATTTAAAGCAACCTTTAACCCTGATTCTGACTAACTGATTTCTCTGCGTGTCAGTTTTTCCACATAGTACAATTTGCCTTGATTCCCTCCATCTCCTCCTTGGCCTCCACTGCAGTCTGGATTCAGTTCCTATAATGCCATCAGAATTATACTAAGATCATAGGTGACTTTCATGCTGTTAACCTCAGCAGAACCCTTTCAAGTTTCATGAGTTTGCTGGATTTAGGTATCTGACAACAGTAGAAATATTAGACCCTTTGTCCAAACACAACCCTTTTTGGTTAGTGTTCTATCTTTCCTGGCTCACCCCACCTGCATTTCTAGCTTTTCTCAGTTTATACTCTGACCTTTTTATCTTTATTATCATACCCTCATTTCATCAGCTTGATACACTGCGACATCAGCTACCCACTCATACTTCAACCATCTTAAAGTGATTACTTATATTGTTCTATTGTTAAATAAAAATCTGGAGTCAGATATCAGGGTAAATACCTAATTGATCAGAGAAACAGCAGAGAAGCAAACAGTGATTCCTCTATTTCTCCTTCCTCAATCGAAAAGGGCCTATGAATACTACTTCTTGTGCCTCTCCATTTGTCTTGAGTCCTTCAAAATTTCTATGGCTAATTCTGGTCAGCTAATAACTAATTCCACCCTCTGATAGTTTGTAAAATAATTTTCAGAGACTAGAAACTTACATCGCATGGTTAAATGAGCTACAAAAGTATAATACTTTAATCAAGAGTAGAAATATACATAAGGTATTGCTATGGGACAATGGTTTGTACCCTGTCACTTGTATTTTAATAAAACACTGGTTGGCCGGTAGCCAGGAAGGAAGTATAGGTGGGACAACCAGGCAGAAAGCAGAGGTGGGGCGGCGACAACAGGAGAATTCTGGGAAGAGGAAAGTTCATTCTGCAGTCATAACCCAGCCACAGAAGAAGCCAGATGTGACTGCCTTGCCAAATAAGGTACCGAGCCACTAACAGACAAGTCTAATGGGGTAAAAATGCAATGTAAGTTTCTAGTTTCCTTCACTTTTTCTATGTCCACGAATAAATAGATGTTAAAGAAAGAAAAAGAGAGGACTAAACATTGAGTCGTTCTTGTGAAGGAAAAAAACAGTATTTTATGGCTAAAAGGTATAGGACCCAGCCATGACAAGCTCAATAGCAGCCCGAGTCTCAGGAGTTTATCTTAAGGAAATACCTCGTTCCAAGAAAGACCATAAACTGGGACCACCCAGGCACCACCCAGGAACAGATAATCCAAATGAAATTTTTAACTTGCCAACCACTTAGATAGGATCACCAGCCAGCACACACCCATCACTTTTCACCAGGACACCCCTATACAAACGTCAGCAACTCAGGGGTCTGGAACCTTGGAAATCTGTCACTCCAACCTTTGCTATTAGAAAAATCCAACCCCAACTGAGCTCGGGGCTCTCTATTCACACCAATACATTGGACATTTGGGGAGTTCGAGTTTGAACTTGAATAAAAATAAAAGCTCTTTGTTTCTATGTACAGGACTCAGTCTCCTAGTTGGTTTTTGGGAGACTTCATGATCTGGGCATAAACAAAAGGCAAAATGGCTGACTTTGCACATGTGCACATGATATGTAAGAACATGAAAGGTACCAGTAAGAATGTCAATCTCCATTTAAATCAATGCTTATCTATTAGCACTAGAGCCAGGCCTTATTTTACTCTCCAAATTAGTAGAACATAAAATATAATCGTTATTATGTTTGATACAGGAAAAGATACATGGTGGTAGACGCATGACTAGATAAGACTATTAAAGCAGTTCTTAAAATAATTGTGTAAATTCTCTCTAGAAATTAAAAACATGCTAATCTTTTCTAGAACTCTTTTCTAATTAAAATATCATTACCATAGCTTATAACAGAAAAAGTACAAAGAACATAAGCATCAATGAGAAATGAGTAGTTGACTGACTTTCTGACTCTTTCAGAACATTACGTAACAATTATAGGAATTTAGCAGCATCACTGTATCTGGAAGAAACATTACAATGAATAGTTGTTTTCTTGTACTTTGACCTCGAAGAATCATTATGGTGAACAGTAAAGAATCTTTATGAAAAACAGTGATTGTTTTCTCTTATTTGTAGAATTGTTTTTTTGAAGGGACGTTGCAGCCTTCCCATGACTTTGGTTACAAGATGCCTCTGGCACAGCTGAGTTTCTTGGATTACTGGGCACTGCAAATGACTCACAGTAAAGGACTGAAGATACAGGGACATATGATGCTCTCCTCTGAAGATACACATAGATTAGATAGGATGTGGGTGAGGGGTAATACTTTACCCAAAAACCAAGTTAGTGTAACAACCACTAAATATGCCTGTGTACAGCTATTTAAGGTTCAGTTCAGTCCATCAGAGAGGTTGGACCTTCCTGCTGCCATACAGGCCTTAAAATTTTATCTGGTCATGACCTCTTTCTTCACCTGACCCACACGACACAGAACATCAAGGGACATGGCACTCATAAAGACTTGCTAATATAGTGAAGCATGTAGTTACTTTCCCAGAATTCTTTTCTAATTAAAATACCTTTACCATAACTTCATGCCAGAAAAAAGTACAAAGAATATAAATGTTCAGTGAGAAATGATTGATTGACTACCTTTCTGGCTCTTCCAGAATATAATGCAATAATTACAATATAATTTGTGAAAAAGTAAGGTGCTATATTTAATATTAATGAGACATACAGTTTTAAGGCATATATATAACATTAAATCTCAGTGTAGTAACATATAATTCTTAAATGAAGTATAATAATATTAATAATGATGATATTAGAGAAAATGTACTTTAAAGAATGATATTTGCAAGATCTGCTAAATTACCTGATTTCGATTTATAGCTCAGGACCGTTCTAGCATTCTACTTCACAGTAGTAGGCATCTAATCATATTCCATAAAATTCTTCCCTCTGTTTTGATTAGATTTAGGCTTTTTAACCAAATTACTCCTTTCTGATGCCATGTTATATTAGTTGAGCCTCAGCTGAGTGATGGCTTAGGCTACATTTCACATTCATAGATAAAATATTTTAAGTTTATTTTGGTAATCCGTTGAACTGGGTGTTTTCACTACACAAATACATCCAAACAGAAACTGCTCACTAGTAGGCATTTATCTAAAGTTACAGATTGTTTTTCTCTTGTGTCCCTTTTTTTCTGGCCCCTATTTTTGGTTCTTTCTTTGCAATGTTATATGACAGTTTTATTAGTTTTTCTTTCCACCCATCAATTTCAGATAAAAAAAAAAAAACAAGAGATGAGGTCTTGTAACTCTCCTTTGAATTATATTTCTTGTGGTTTTCACAAGTTTATAGTGAGCCCTTACCAGGAAGTCATTTTTATTTCACTCAACAACATCCCCTTGCCCTAGTGTTTACTTTGTGTTTTATTATTTTCAGTTATCATAGTCACCAACCAGAAAATCTGTCCCCGTCTCCCACTCCCAGGCAACACTTGTGTTTTCCTCCAGGATATGTCTTCTGTTGGATGCACTCCATGTGCCCACCTGCATAGACAGCAGGAACGAATTGTCTCCAGAAATGTAAGGGAGTTACCAAACTTTACTCATATTTTTAAAAACAAAAGGAGTGAAGGACTAGGAAGAGAAGCCAGAAGATAGCTCTGAGACCATTTTGTATGAGCTCATTAACAACCTGTATGATCTCAATGCTGACAGTAAGAAAACCTGTGCTTCCTGCTCCTTCTTCTCTGACTCCTCCCATAATTAAGAAGTGGTGCGCCCATTTAATTTAAAGTCAGCCTTAAGGAAAAGCCTCTCTATTTAAAAGTCTCTAATATAAGGAGGATCTTTTCTTAATTTTTCTTCATTATCTGAATCTTTCATTTATCTCTGGCAATATAGTTAGGACTATACTTAGCATTTGATTTTTGTAAGGATTCCTTCTATCCAAAGATTCTTTAATGAGGTGATAGACAGTGTGCATAAGAATCACAGAATGATTTCAGGCTCTTGGTTATATCTTCTAAAAGTTGTTTCTACAAGTCTAGTTGGGAATGAGGACTAAGTACTATATACAAACCTATACTTGTATCTGAGATAGAGAGCTTCTCTCAAAGCACATTAGGAAAGTTTCAGCAAGCAGACTGCACCACCTAGTCTTGGAGGACAATAGAGAACAAAGGCAATAACCTATGTTTCTTATGGTACACTGGGGTCTTTCTAAGAGATAACTCATAGGAATTAACAAGAAACTTCTCTCTGATGCCTAGATTGTATTGTTCTGGAAGACACTATGAAAGTGTCTGGGGAGAAAGGACATCAGTACCCTTATCCAAGGCTAGACTCTGTACTAAAATACCAACCTGCAGGTCAGCAACTGCACACTGGTGCAATAGCAGCAAAACTGTCGGTGGGTTAATGTAATTAATCTTTCTCTGGAAGAATCTAGCTAGCTCCTAAATAATGGCATGGAGAGTTGTATTAATTATGAGAGCTTGGCCTATAGGTTAGGCTTGTTTCTAACTAACTCTTATAGCTTTTATTAACCCATTCAGATTAATCTTCATCCTACCTCATGATGTCACCACTCTTTCATCTGGCACCTCATGTTTTCTTTTTGTCTCTCCTGGCATCTCTCTTGATCTTTTTTACATGATGGCTGTTGAGACATAGGAACCTCTTTTTCATGAGTGTGGCCACTGGTAGGCCTCCCTCTCATTCTCCAGTGGATAATCCCAAACATATTCACATATGGGCAGCAATAACTAGACTCAGCAGTTAAATAAATAAATGATAAGTAAGAATTATAAAAGGAGGACATGAAGTTAGGAAGCAGATATGATGGGGGAAAATGGGGGGAACTAGAAGGGAAGAGTGAGGGCTGGATATAATCAAGATGCCTCATATATATGTATAAACTTTTCAATACATACATGTATGTATGTATTTATAAACTGAATAACGTGCTGATTTCCACTCTACCATAAGCATTCCTTAAACTTCCCCACCTTCTGCTGTAACAGGTTCCACATTTGGCAACAGTCTTGAGTAGCAGCCTGCTTCCCAGGGTTCTGGTGATTGACTTGTCAAATCAATTCAGTGAGTTCTGTCTTTCCATTAGATGGCTGCTGTGTGTTAACAGAGGGGACGCCAGTGCTCCTTCCTAGACAACTTACCCTTACTACTTCTCAAAGTAGTTCCTGCAGGCTATGGGTGCACTACTTCAGCAAGCTCCTCTTTGATACTGACCCACCTCTTCCCGTTTGCTCATGAGATTCTCCCATGCTCTGATACTAGGTTCCAAACACTATCTGCTTCATTCTTAACTCATAAGCAGCTTTTTTGAATCGGAACATTTTCATGGCACATTATGACATGTAATGAGCAGTTATTTCTAATTTCTTGAACAAATTTAAATTGAGGTTCTTCCGCTCCATTTAATTTTAACATCTGCTCATGGACTGCATTTGATTCAGACTCTTTCTTTACTCTTTGTGTCTTTTCTATAATTATTTTTCCACTTTCCCCTTAATCATCAAACCTACATGAACTCCTGGTGCATTTCCAGGTCTTTTTCAAATTAGCTTAACAGCGACACAGAGTCAAAAGTGGTGTTTAATATTAATATTTGCAAGATAAGATTCTGTCCTTTAATAATTAAGGCCTTTCCAATCATGACTTTGATTTCTATTATGTAATCAAAGCGGAACACAACAAATTGCAAGCTTCCCTTCTCATCAATCATATGAGAGCAGTAATCTTTCTTGACATAAAAAAATGTCTGAACTGAATAATGGTAAATTCTGTTTTCAGTTGCAAGACAGTATTTAGATATTGAAATTTTCTCTTATATAAGAGTCTTTTTCTCCATTTTCTATATCAAGTGAGTGATAGATTCTAAAGGAAAAGTTCACTGGTTTTGAAAAAGAATGATAAGCATACTTGGTTCTCCATATCTTTGTAAACACCATGGAATTCAATTATTTCTCACAAGAACATATTTAGTACAGTTAAACATTATATATAAAAATATTCATAGAATCAGCTCATCATTATCATCTTCTGAGCTGATATACTTAGACATCCTTGGAAGAAAAATGACATCTGTGATGATATTGAATTAAAATAATAAAAATACAGTGCACTTCCAGAGAATATGACATTCCCCTTAAATGTTTTCTCACTCACAAATATTATGAACACAGAGACTGTAAATATGGTGAATAAAATGCAAGCAAGAAGTGCTCCCCTTGCAATACAACCAAAAGAAGAGATTACCTCAATATTCTCATTTATGAAAAGCAGATATGAACTGCCTAGTGACCATGAGTGAGTTATGGCCCCATGGGGAAGAAGTTAACATTATTTCCCCGCAATTCCAAAGTCTGTACTCACTCTGTATTCATATCCTTCACCATATCCTGCAGGAAATGATTCAATCTAGTCATCCATTTATCCCCATATGCATACAATGTACACCAGTAGACTCTCTAACATATAGGCTTGTTCAGAGGACTAGATTAAAAATATAATACAGTATATTTTATATGCATGTATGCATATTTTTATATATCAGAATGCATTATAAATAAATAGGAAGAAAAGTAGCAAGGTGTGGTGGTGCATATACTTACAGTCCCAGCTAGTCCCAGCTACTGGAGAGGATGAGACAGGAGGATTACGTAAAGTCAGTAATTTGAGGCCAACATGAATAACATAACAAGATTCTATGAGACAGGAGGGGAAGGTGAAGGGAGAGAGAGAGAAAAAAAAGAGACAGAAGAGAGGAGATGGGAAACTTCTCAATAATCTCTTTTAACTATACATTATTTATAACGCTTACAATAATCATTATATAGTCTTTGGTCACTAAAATTTTCTGAAATGTTTGAATTAAAGTATTCTATTTAATTATTTGACTTGTTTTTAGGGAAACAAGAAATTTTCAACTTATGTTCTATAGTTAAATTTTCAATAAATTAACAAGATGATACTATGGCAAAATAATTTTAGAATTAGACAGCACTCTGTGCATTTGCAGCATTATCATTGCTGATGCTGATGGTGACAATGAAATCCGACACATTTTTACAATTTAAATTATCATCCTTTTTCTGGTATCCTCTTCAATTTCTTTCTTCAATGCCTTAAAGTTCTTGTCAAATAGATCTTTCACTTCCTTGGTTAGAGTTACTCCAAGATATTTTATGCTGTTTGTGGCTATCGGGAAAGGTGATGTTTCTCTGATTTCCCTCTCTGCTTCTATATCCTTTGTGTATAGGAGGGCGACTGATTTTTTGGAGTTGATCTTGTATCCTGCCACATTACTAAAGGTGTT
>NW_026067928.1:4399420-4402458 GCF_014885135.2 Alexandromys fortis
GGGGAGGAGGCGGAAATTTTTTTTTCAATAAAAAATTTTATTTAAAAAAAATAAAATAAAATAAAACCCTAAAAAAATAAAAAAAAATAAATTATCATCCTTTTCCTTCAGGTAACTGTAGTTTAAATTCCCCATCCTCTATTCTGTTGTTCCTCTGTCACTGAAGACTTGTTGAAGAATGACAAGTCTTGGAATCATTGTCCTTTCTAGTTGCTTTATATCAATGATGTATGTAGGATACCTTTTTGATACCATTGTCCTTTCTAGCTTGCTTCATTTCATTTATGTGTATGGGCTACCTTTAGGTACCCCAAATGTGACAATAACCAAGAGTAGCCACAAGCCACTGAAAGACAGTAGTAATAAAAGAAAAATGAACCTAACTATTCATGTAGTCATGGGAATAATTATTTTTCTAGCCTTTCAACTACCCATAGTTGAAACTTTAATCTACAAACACACTATAAATTTTGGCTTTCATCTCTTTAGTTGAAGTATCATTATACTATTGTTCTCCTGTTCTCTTCAATCAAAGTCAAAACACTACAAAACAGGTGTGTGCCTTTGTTTACCCAAATGATAGTCAAGAGTTGGGGTGCCCAGAAAAGAATCATCATGATAGTCAACAGTAAATTTCCAAAATATATAAATGACCATTAAAATAATTACAATCATTTTCCTCTGGTCCTCTTTGTATTTCTGTTGCTGTTGTTAAACACCATGACCAAAAGTAACATAGAGAGGAAAGGATTTATATTTGTTTACAGTTCCAGAGAGTCTGTAATAACAAGGGAAGCATGGATGTAAGCAACAGGATCAGAAAGCTGACTGATCATATTTCTATGTACACACAAGAACAGTAGAGGTAGGAAAACCTACAAACCCTTGAAGTCCAGCCCCAGTGCCCTACTTCCTCTAAAATGGCTCTACCTCCAAAGGTTTCACAGCCTTCCTAAAGAATGCCACTAAGTAGGAAACATATGCTCAAATACAAGAGCCCATGATATAATATTTAAATATAAGAGCCCATGATATAATATTTCTCATTTATACCATAACACCTCCACATACCTAGCTCTTTATTTTAAGAGATTTTTTTGCCCAGTCTCCTTATTATCAAGGAACAAATATGAAAGAAAGAAGGCAGGGAAGCAGCCATACCTGTCAATTGTAGACATTCATTTTCCGGAGAAATCTAACCAAAAGCCATATTGAGGGGGGAAGTATATCGAGCAAAATTCAAATAGAAATTAATTCATTTAATCCTTCAGTCTAATGTATTTGAGTCATTTTTGCAACCTGTTTTTCCAAGTATCGTGAATTAATAAATTAATACTTGTTTTATATCTGTTATGTTTAAAAATTGCTGTGTTCAAACAAGAGAGCTTTAGAGACCATTTACTCCCTCCCAAAATACTTTCTACTTTTATTTTAATATCTTGGAATTCAACATTGTAAATATGAATATGGTCCTATATCTATGCAAATATGTTAACAAAAGGCAACTCTAGAAACTATTGTTTGGAAATGAATACAAGAGACAGACACATGCAACTCATGAGAGGTTTTTCTAGTACCATTTTAATAAGATAACAGATTATTGATCTGGAAACTTTAACTCAAGAGGGGGAATTACAAATAGCACACTCACTCTCCTCTCAAATCCTATCATGCAACTCAGCCCTCAATTGAATTAAAAGATGATTTCAAGAGAGTTTCTTAGAACATATTTTGGACTTCCAATTCTTGTTTAAAAAAAGTCATATATCTTATTAGACAGTTAACCTTTCTTATAAAGAAGAAACAATGTTTAAGAATTATCCATAGCAAGACTCTGAGAAATAAAGGAAAATTTTATTTTGAAAACACATAGATATATTTAGATATACTCAGAATGTAAAATGCATTACAAAGGACAGATACTAAAAAATAAGACATACTCAAACATAAGAGCTCTGTCTTCCTATCAGTGTCTTTCCTCCACATCTTAGTTAGGATTTCTATTGCTGTGAAGAGACATGATCATAGCAACTTTTTTCTAATGTGTAGCCCAGGCTGGCCTCGAACTTGTGATCCTTCTGCCTCTGCCTCCTTCAGCAAATCCTACCAGTGTGCGCCACCACAACCAGCTCATAACAACTCTTATAAAGAAAAACATTTCATTGTGGTGGCTCAGTTACAGTTTACAGGTTTAATCCATTGTCATGGGGGTAAGACATGATGGAGTACAGGCAGACATGGTGCTGGAGAAGTGTTTGAAAGCCCTACATCTTGCAGACAACAGGAAGCGGTCTGTAACACTGGGTGGTAACTTGAGCATATCTGAGGCTTCAAAGCCCACTTCCACAGTGACACACATCCTCCAACAAGATCACACCTCCTAATGGCGTCTCTCCCTATGATATTATGGGAGTCAATTACATCCAAACTACCATATTCCATTAGTAAATCTAGCGTGTGCATGGCGCGTTTTTAGATGGCTTGGAATCACATAAAGCAGAAGTAGTAGATGGATGAAGGCTAAGAATGTCCTTCTAGGAAATAAAATAAAAAAGCTGCTTTAACTATCGCATGTTAAGCAAACTTAACTTGGATATATAGCATCTCTATTGCCAGAAATAGAGTTATTAGTGTGTATGTACAAGTGAGGTATAACTGGATCATATGATACTCTTACCTTAAGATTTTTTGAGACACTTTTTACACTGATTTCCATAATTTAAATGTGACTTCCCATTTTCCAAGATCCTCACCAGCACATGGACGTGTGTGTGTGTGTGTGTGTTTTGTTTGTCTGTTTTTTTTTTCATGGTAGTCATTATGGCTAGTAGGAAAATTGGATCTCAACAAAATTTTAATTTGCATATCCCTTAGTTCTAATAAGGCTGAACACCTTTTAAAAGGTTTATTAGTCATGTGACTTTTTTTTTCTTCTGTGGACTCTGCCCAGATCCATAGCACTTTTTTTTTTCCATTTTAATTTTTTTTTATTGAGAATAGGAAAAAAAAATGTTTCCGCCTCCTTCCAGCCTCCCATT
>NW_026067928.1:4405874-4422218 GCF_014885135.2 Alexandromys fortis
ATCTAATGATTCTTTGAATTTCCTCTGTGTCTGTGGTTATGTCCCCCTTTTCATTTCTGATCTTATTAATTTGCATATTCACTCTCTGGCGTTTTATTAGTTTGGATAGGGGTTTATCAATCTTGTTGATTTTCTCCAGGAACCAGCTTTTTGTTTCATTGATTCTTTGGATTGTTTTCTGTGTTTCTATTTTGTTGATTTCAGCCCTCAGTTTGATTATTTCCAGTCTTCTACTCCTTCTAGGTGAGTCTGCTTCTTTTTTTTCTAGAGCTTTCAGGTGGGCTGTTAAGTCTCCAATGTGTGCCTTCTCTGTTTTCTTTAAGTGGGCACTTAGTGTCCATAGCACATTTTTAAATCGTTTTCATTTATTTCTTCATACTTCTTTTATTGTGTGTGGAAGTATGTGTGTATATGAATGCATGTATTATTTGTACAACTTTGGTAGTCACAATAGCTAGAGAATAGAATCAGCCTGGGTGTCCATTAACAAATCAATAATGCAAATCTGGTATTTATTAAATCACTTTCTATTTGGTACTATAGAAAGTAAAATTTGAAAATTTAGCTATATTTTTCATAGATAGAACTAGAAAATATTGTACTGATAAGTTTGATTTTTACACAAATCCTATTTTTGAATTCTTAGGTTTCTGTCTAGAAGCCAGGAAAGAGGAAATGACCCTTGTGGATATTGTGGGATATTTGATTGCCACAATGAAACCCAAGACTGTGTTAATAAAATGAACCTTGGATCAGTGGGCAGAGTTAACAAGTAATTGACAGGAATTAGAGAGTACAGAGAAACTAGGAACATGGATACAGAGACGCATAGAAAGGAGTAGGGAGGACTTGGAGTTTCATGGTCTTTTTTGGTTTGGGACAGCTAGAGAGAGTCTCTTTTGCTGGGTATCTGGCCAAAACGGAAGGTTTGCTGGTTGCTTTTTTGGCCTCTCTGAGGTAGGAGGTTTTCACCCCAACATCTGACTCATGAATCATAATTGGAAAATAGGCTGATAGGATGTAGACTTAGTTAAAAACTACACTTGGCGATAGCAGCAGAACTGGTACTGGTAGGACTGGAAATGCTACCCCTACCAGGCAAGGGCCTGAGAGACAAGAAACTGACAGGGTTTCAGATGGTATTTAAAATATCAATAGATTCAGGTGTAGCTGCTAAGTAGACCAGAAAGCAACATATTCTAAATACATAGACCTGGATGGAGGTGGGTGGTCCTTGGACTTCCCACAGGGCAGAGAACCCTGATTGCTCTTTGGGCTGACAAGTGAGGGGGACTTGATTGGGGGAGGGGGAGGGAAAGGGGAGGCAGCAGTGGGGAAGAGACAGAAATCTTTAATAAATTAAAATAATAAAAAAACACACAAAAAATGTACAGGAAACACATCCAAAGCATTTGAACTCATGTCTCAAAAAATTACAATGATCTAAGAATATATCTTCTAAAATTAGTTTGTTACCCTTAGGTAAGGTGTACTTTCCATGTTATACTGTAAAATAACTAAACGGAATACTTTCTTTTCTCTCTGGATCATCTCGTGTTCTCCAAAAGTTTATTTACTACTTACACATCATCAGACTTACAAGAAGGGTGCAAGTCATCGGACTGACAATTAATAGGTGACATGATGTTTGAGATCATTAATCAAATATTCAATGTAACAAATCATTGATGTGACTGCTTCTTTATTAAACCAGTCACAGTGACATATATTCACACAGCATAAGGAATATTCCACATTGTAAATAATTTAACAATGTTAGAGTCAAAAGCTTTCCTTTTTACTTAGAAAATATCTGAAAATTGTTCTTATTGTATGTAGTTTGACTATGTTAGAAATAAAACCTTTCCTTTTCATTTAGACAAAAGTGGGGAAATTTTGTGGGATATTTGTACACTGTGTAAAGATTTATTGCTCTGATTGGTGTAATAAAAAGTTGAATGATCAATAGCTAGGCAGGATATGATAGGTAGGATTCCTGGTGAGAGAGAATCCTGGGAAGAAGAGAGGAAGGGAGACACTAGCAAGACCGAAGAAGTCAGAGTTATAGTACAGAGCAGAGTTACAGACCATAGATTTACATAGATTAATAGAAGCAGGTTAATTGGAGTTATAAGAGTTAATTGGGGACAAGCCTAAAGTAAAGGCAAAACTTTCATAATTAGTAATAAGTCTCTTGGTTAATTATTTGCGGGCTGGCAGTCCTGATGAAAAAGTACTGCTACATGTATTTCCTTGAGAATGTTCGTATGAGAGTTTCTGGTCTGGCCTCACTAGAAGAGTTTAGATATCACTGGTGTGGTGTTTGTGTGTACACTAGCAGATATATTTTATCTCTCTCTCCACTTCAGACAAATTTACAGTATCAGACAAAAACTGTTATATAGGATATTTTTGTGCAAGTATCAATGACAAACAAAGCAGTTACAAAATTGTGCATGTTATCTGTCCAGCTCTACATTCATTATCTTGCCTATTATGCATGTAACTGTACATAATAAACAATTTATTGATTAAGTCATGAAAATAAATACTGAATTATTTTTCACAAGTCTTTTGTTGAATCTAAAGATAATACTCTTCTCAGACTGTGAAATTACGATCATAAGCACAATATTGGAATAGGAACCAGCATATGGGATAATAGATTGTGAAATACTTAACCCTAAATGGGACATATCTATATGGGAAAAAATTAAGTGGCCTGGAAGTGCTTAAATCCCTCTACTTAAGAATATAGAATACCTAATTTTAGAATGGGAGAAGAGTTAAGAAAGCTGACTGTATACTCAACAGAGGATTATTTGAGACCCACTGAAATTACATAAGTTGGTTATGAGTCCCAAATTTCTTACTACTAATGTAGTATTTTCCCTATTCTGGGCAATTGGTAATACAAAGTGAGTGGTTTTATCAGCTTCACTCATAAGTTATTATAACTAAGAACTTAATTTTCTCAAAACAAACTTCAAGAAAATAAGTTCATTTCAACTTTGACAAAATGCTAACTTTGCTTTCAAAACATTTACTTCTAATATACAAGCATTTCCCCAAATAGAGTGTTGCTCTTTGGGGAAAAAAAATTAAGCAAGGGAAAATTTTATTCATACAACTTTTCTTTTGCTTTCCAAATTATGTGTTTTTAAGTGGAAAAGGTGAAAATACAAGTTACAAGTTAATTTTTTCACAACAAAATATCATAAATTTCCAGTCCTTAACATATGCTTTCTACCAGAGGTTGCTTTTCTTTCCCCTTGGTTTTTAAGAGAGTGCTTCCCTGTATATCCCAGGCTGTTCTGGAACCCACTTTGTATACTAGGCTTTTCTTGAACTCACAGAGATCTCCCTGCCTTTGCCCATAAGTGCTTGGATTAAAAATGTGCACCACCATGCCTAGCTGTCTAAAAGGGGTTCTATATAGCATTCCTATGATCTCTTCCCAACTGCTGGCAAAGTCTCTCTGGAGATGTATTCTGGTACTTACTGGAATTTAGTCATGTTTTCTTTTCCTTTTTTTTCTTTGATTACGTCTTTTTGTCTTCTCTAATACACTATTTCATGCACTGGTAAAATTTTAGTGGTATGTTTTTAATAAAAATGCTTCATCTCCATATGACAAGCAATCATCATAAATTATCATGGCTAAAAGCTACATGAAATTAAAATTTTATATATGTGTGTTGTGTACACACACACATATATATACATACATGTGTTATGCATATGTTAAGAGTTGAATAGTGGTATAATAGTTCAGTGTTAAAGAATGTATAGTTCAATATGTCAATGTGTTTGGAGATACAGAATACAAGAGAAACCATTACTACCAACAATATAATGAACACCCACTCTGTATTACCCAAACCTACTCTATACCTGCACAGTGTCCTCCCCTACACACCTCTTCTTACATCCTAAGTGACTTGCAGGTGTTCATTGATCTGCTTTATTCCTTTCAATAATTTTATGTTGGTTGTCATTTTACTCTATTTTGAGCAGTTTTTTCCTTGTAATATAGTTATTTGGGGCTTCATTTACATTGCAGCACTTAGCCACTGCTTGTCTAATTTACTGCTGAGCAGTATTTGATGTGGGATTCCCCTCTGTATGCTATGAATACCAACGGTTAATAAAGGACTGTCTTGGAGCTGTGCATGAAAGAATAGAGGTAGGCGGGAAAAGCTAAACTGAATGCTGGGAGAAAGAAGGCAGAGTCAGTGAGAAGCCATGTAATCCCACCAGAGACAGATGCCAGAACTTTACCCGGTAAGCCACAGCCTTATGGCAGTACACAGATTATTGAAGATGGTTAATTTAAGATATGAGTTAGCCAGAAATATACTTAAGCTATTGGCCAAACAGTATTGCAAATAATATTGTTTCTGTGTGATTATTTCAGGGCTGAGAAACTTGGAACAAACAAGTGGCCTTTTTACAACAAGTATTCAATTAAATGGAAATAGCAGGTTTTATACTGATTTTTTTGGATAGACATTTGGGTAATTACAAGTTTTTAGTTATTATGAATAATGCTACAATTAGCATCTATATATAAATCTTTCAATAGATATATTATTTTTCAAAGAAAAATGCTTAGGGTAGAATGGCTGGAGCTTAAGTTAAATGCATGTTCAACTCTTTTGAAAACGCTGCACCATTTGATCATGATGTTGTATCATTTTACATGCCCATTACCAGGCCATAAGGGTCTTACCTATCTATGTCCTTGGGTAACCCTGATTAGGATTTTAATTTTTCATTTTGTTCTGTTTTATGATATCTCACTATGCTTTTAAATTAGAATTTTCTAATGTATAATGTCACTAAGCTCCTTAGCTTTACTTGCAACAGTTGGAACTTTGAAAACACTGGTCTCTTCAGTCTAAAACTCTCCCCGCTAAGTTCTTTTTTCTGTCATCGAAGGATCAAATAGGAAGATAGAGAAGGAAGAAAAGGGCAAAGGAGGAGTACAGGGAAGTGCAGGTAAAATTAAGGAGCATTTGAGGGGTCATCTTGGAATCTAATATACAGTAGACGCTCCCTATAATATATACATACTTGAAGGTGATCTAAATAAAATCACCAAATAATGGGGGAGACAGAGCCCTAACTGGATATCTCTCATTACCAAATGAAGCTTCCAGTGCCTAGAGTGAGTTACCTCTGATTGAATTGCCAGCCAAGGGGTCCCATGGGTATCCCCAAACAAACTAGACTATTGCCAAGACTATCAGGTAGCTCCATAGAAAATGATGATAAGGCTTTATTGCTGAAGACAATATCTACATAACTTATTGGACACAGAGAGTCAAGCTAATACCTTTCTAGAGCCTTCAGCCCCACTGAATGGTACTAGAATGTATTCTGCATGCTAGGAAAGGAGAAAGGTAAACACCTACCCAGTCACAAACGCTTTGATTGCAAGAGTGACCTGCCTGCAAGATAACACTGGCGCCAGGGTGACACAATGTTTGTGGGAGTAACCAACCAGTTTTGATTCGCTTTAAGGCCCACTTTATGAGATGGAACCCACACCCAACGCTGCTTGATGATCAAGAACTCGAGATTAGATAGCTCTGGGATCTAGTGGTAAATTAAATACTAACGTTCCAAAAACCAAAACCAGAATGCAATGATGAAATGACTCCAAATGATGTTCTGCTATACTCATAGATCAGTGTCCTGCTCAATCATCATCGGAGAAGCTTTCTTTTGCAGCAGATGGGAACAATGCAGAGACCCATAGCCAGATATACAGAGAGTGGGAGACCTTATAACACTTAGCCTTAAGCAGGACATCTCATCAAATCCTTACCCTCAGAGTTCAGGGGAGTCTGCCAAAGAGGAGACAGAAAGAGGGTAAGATATAGGGAATAGAGGACACCATGAAATCAAGGCATTCTAAAGACAACAGGGCTGTCACATGTATGAGCTCACCAGGTGGTACAAATGGGAGGAAAGCTGGGGCTGTCTCAACCCCAAGCGAGAGTGTTCTATAGGATTATTAATTGTAACAACCAGAACATGTTTTTCAGGAAGCTGTTTGACGGCTAATGATATGTAAAATGAAGTGATCAAAATGAAACAAGCACAGAAAACCACAAGAGGAGACTACATGCTGAGACGAAAGAGCAACTGTGGAAATGCAGAGGGTCTGACAGCTCAAAATGTTTGAAGAGAAATGTTTGGCATGTCAGATTTTTATGCCAAACATTAGCTTTCCCTTGTGAAAACAATGAAAAGATTAAAAAAAAAACCTTTGCAGATAAGTAGGATCTACCAAAGTGGGAAAAATCATGTACTGTTTTTGGAAGTCATAAAATGTACTTCAGTAAGATAAGTAATACATTTATACAGTCGCAGACTTATTGATTCAACAAATATATACTGAGTGGTTGCAATATTCCAGGCAATATGCTTCAGTTCCTATGAAACAATGTAACTTCTCCTTCCATTGATATGCAAGAACAAAATGAGTCATAAAGTAATAGAAAAATAATGCACATTGATGTCTAAAAATGAATTATAGGTTTCTGAAATATTAAATAACATTTCTTTCTTAGAGGGTAGAAATTTGCTCATCATTGACATGCTTTATGGTTAACCATTTCATTTGCTATGGTCCCTGAGTGCTCTGATAATTCCAGTTAATAGAAACTTTCTGGTGACTTACTGCTTACATTAACTAGCATTAGCCAACGACTAAATGTAAGAATAAACAAAAGCATTTGATTATAAGGTTATCGGTTACGTTCATGATAATATTCAAAGGTGACTGCAGGATAATACAATATCTGATACCAAAAACCTTGCTCTTTTACTGTACAGAAGGAAGTAACAATATCCATTTCTGTATTCCTGAATAATTCATAATTTACTCCATGCGGATTATGAATTGCAGTTTCTCAGTCTGTGCTCTAAATGATTAGATAAGAAGTAGGAGGGAGGAAAATTTTATCATTATCATTCGTCTTTCCCATGGTCCCTTTCTAGACATATTCTTGATAGTCTACTGAAAGAACTATGGGCTCTTTTCCTTTTCACTTTTTAAAATATTTTTGGTAAAAATATCAAGCATAATGATATTTTGGGGCAGTGGAAACTGGAAGGGGCCACTGACCATAAGCTGCAGAGTTAATGGCTCCAAAACAAGTATAAATAAAGTCAAGAAGTTCTCCCATGAAGCCCCTGGAAACTGAGTAGAAAGTCTTCCCCCTTTACAAATTCATATTTTTTGAATATTTATTTCATGTAATGGAAAGATTTTATTAGAAGCACAAGGCAGGGGATACCAATACTCAGAGAGAAGATTCCTTTAAAAAAAAAACAGCATAAATTTCTTCACTATTATTTTCACATTCCTTGTTGACTTGCATGCCTCTCTTGCAATAAATAATTTACTGTAATAAAAAATTTACTAGACTAAAACTATCATTAAGGTCACTGAAATAATAAATCATCACATTTTTACAGAGCATGCCTCGCTAACAAACTTTATTGCTTGGAGTTTTATTTGCTGGGAGATAGGATGAGCAGGACATATAGAGGAAGCAGGGACTTCTAAATGAAAATTAAAACATGTCTACAGAAAGCCACCAGAATTGACCTTGACCTCTGGGAAACAAATCAAAGACCCTCATAAAGTTGTATTGCTGGCCACATCAGAATTATTTTTATGGACAAAATTTCTAGTGCTATCCCTGGCAATGTGCACATTCCTAACTCTCAAAGGAAAGGGCAAGGCACAATGCCAGCTTGCTCGTTAGCATCCTTCAAACACAATATGGACGCTCTCAAGCTCTGCTGCATCCGGAATATTTACAAACACCAAGATAACAGAGCTGTCTTTAGCCTGTGTCGCTATGTATGTGGAGGAGTGTGTGCAGAAGTGTGTGTGTGTGCGTGCGCGCGCATACATATGTATAACTTGTATAATGTACCAAGTCCATTGAAACTGCTTTATATAATACTTTAATAAATGAGATTTATCTAATATGCAAATAGATTATTATTTAATTCTATTACTTAATTGCCAAAATAAAATCTTAGACACAATCTAAATTACTTTGGAAACTCAGCGTCTTTCCAAGGGATAATGGATGAAGTGGCGTTCAAATGTTAAATGGTATTTTAAAAGACGCCGAGAACATTATTAATATAAACAGGTGCACGATGCAATTAGAAAATGTATAATTCATAAGGTTTGTTTATTTATTTATATTTACCGTACATGAAAAGGGCAAGTACTATTTGGATTTAAATGGCAATCCCATAAAGTGCTTTCTCGATCATAACTTTCAGCGACTGTTCCCAAGAAACAAAATCACTCCAGCTTCAGTTATCATTCTTGACTTTATAATGACTTTGTTCAAGAATTTATTGATTCATTTAATCAGCAAACACTTATAACAGTCACTTGAACACTGCATTGTGCATCATTGAAGCGTCAGATGGCTAAAGCATCCTCTTCTGCTGCTGGCCAGGATCAAATTTTTGTGCAGAGAACCCAGAAGCCCGATGGGAAGCTGGTGTCACTGAAAGTGATGTTTAAGGTAGGAAAGCCAGACTATTGGCAGAAACACTTGGTAGCGGGGCTGACGTTATGGGCCATGTTTCTATGAGTTAGATAACAAGAATGTTGAGGTAGGTTCTCAAATCTTAGGAAAATGCAGAAAAATGACTAACTTTCTTTAAGTATTGAATAAACTTTCATTCAGAAAAAAAAAAAAACCTTTTAATTTCTTTGGTATAAGACTTTTGCTCTTTCCTAAGGGTGACCAAGATAGATAGCAAGAAGGACTAAGTCTTCAATCAGATGTACATCAGGACTAAGATACTGGAAATTAAAAAGAGTACTCCAACAAAGTGAGATGGCACGGAAGAAGAGGAGAAGGGCCGGTAAGGGCTCTAGAGAGGTAATGACAAAGCTGCCCATGTGCTGAAGAAGCAGAGATAAAATGCCCCAGACTTACTAGCGACAGACAGCACTATACACCCCTGAGTATCCTAGCCTGAACACTACCCAGGCTGAGAAAACGGGAAAAGACCGCATGGAGGAGGTGACTTACAAAAGGAAGGGAGAAATGGCATTCCTCCACAGAGAAAAAGCATAGACCACCATTTTATGCTGAAGGGTGGGGTACAGTCTACTATCAAAAACCAAGGCATTATCCTACAATCCCAAAGTAAGGCACTACAGAGCAGGTGTAGAGGGAAAAGGGAGAAGATGATTAGGTCTGAGTTTTCTAGGGTCACATTAATTCAAGGTTCTCAGAGCCAGAGAATATACAATCTCAGCTGTGTACTCTCCAACCAAAGTTAGGAATCCTTATTTAGAAATAGGGCTCCATAGTTTAAACTCCACTGGCATTAGGGTATATTCACCTTTAAAAAAAAAACTATTTATATTTGAACTTATGTGTATGATTGTTTGTCCTGTATGTGTTTTGAGGGGGGACACTATGTGCAGGCTTGGCTCCTGTGAAGGTCATAAGGGACTGATAGATTCCTTAAAATTGCAATTAAAAACTGTTGTAAGCCACTGTGTATTCTGGGAACAGAACCCAGGCTCTCGGTAAGAACAGGTTAACAGCAAGTGTTATTAACGGAATCATCTCTCTAGTTCTAAGCATAGTCACCTTTGAGGGCAGGTAGGAAGAATAAGTTGGTGCACATACTTCAATTCCAGCACTCAAGCAGCCAAGGCAGGAAGCTCTCTCTCTCTGTGTCGGAGGCCAACATAGTCTATAAAGAGAGTTTCAGAACAACCCAGCGCTACATAGAGAGACCTTGTCTCAAAAATAAATAATAAATAAATGAATAAAGGTGCAAATAAATAGAGTAGAAGAAGAAGAGGAGGAAGACCTATAAGCGTAGATTGAAAATTCAGCAAGTACACTAGAAACACCTGTTTCTAGCCTAAAGAACTGAAGCTAAAACAGTTATTTATATTTTGCCCTAGCTGCATAAGACAAGACCTCACGTGGAAACACTGATCACAGACATTTCCTCAGGGACTATGAAAAATATTAAATGAAGGAAGTGAAGCAGGCAATTTGCATCAGAAGATGATTTTATTTGCAAAAGTTGGCTGAAAAATATGCTTCTTTTGACAGATTTCCAAAGAGGCTTTGCATATCAGAAAATAACACTATGTGGATATGTGTGTTATATATAAGTAAAATTAAATATAGGGATTATATTAGGATACACTAATAGTATACAAAGGTTGACGATACGATTAACTTCTTTAAAGCAATGATCATCACATTTCAGAAAAAAATAGGGGGAAAAGGCTAGTCTCAATATTCACACATCCATTGGAGTTTTGGTGCATTTTTATCAGGTTTAAAAACATGCACCATTGCTTGTTGGAATCTCCAGTGTCCTTTGAAAAGAGGACATCTTACTGATTGTTATTTAAAATGGACCTCTACTACTTAACTTCCAAACTGTGTCCTTCTTGCACTGAAAGCAGTGAAGCTGTGTGCCATGCTTTTGCCATCATTTCCAGCCTTGTTACTAAATGCTTAGAAATGGCTAGTGCTGCCCACAATTTCATGAATGGAATCATAATGCCCAGAACATGAATGTTAATAGACCCTCTCTACCCTGGGCTGGACAGACCACATGTAGGTCACCATGTTCCTGTTCAGAAACAAATTTTGAAAGGGTCATTGACAAATGGTATTACAGTCATTAAAAAGAGGATCATCCAGCTGCTGAATGCCAAAGAAGGGACATTAAAGTAATTGTGGGTGTTTAACCTTGAGAAGAAAAGCTCTAGATGAAATGGAGGATGTGATGGATCTCATCAACTCCCTGAAGTTATTTTGGTGTGTGGAAGAAGCATTTGGCTTGTTTCATGTGTTAAAGTGACTGGGAATCAGATTAAGGCTTAGTGTCTAAGAGCTAACAAGGAAGGCTTCTTTTGAAAGTCCACTGGTCTCTCTGCTCACCATTCAGTTCAAATAGAGACTGACGCATCTCATGGTCAACGTCCTTAATTGGAAGGTAAGTTGAACCGGCCAGAATGATAATTCAGGTATCCTCAAAGGCCCAGGCAGGTTTTTGATTTAGAGTTCCTTCGTCACCATTCTATTACTGGGCAGAGACACCATGGCCAAGGCAACTCTTACAAAAGGAAGCATTGAACTGGGGACTGATTTGCCGTTTCAGAGTTGAGTTCAATCATCACAGCAGGAAGCGTGCAGAAATAAGCTTAGGATAAAATTTTAAACTCAATGAGTAAAATTATTGAAAGTATGAGAAGAAAAATGTGACTGTTTTCTATACTCCCGAAGTAGTTCCCGAAGAAGTTCCTAAGTTCGTAGTATGCGAATGACATGCTGGACCACATTAATGAATCTCACTATAAACCAGTTTAAAATTCCACATACATCACGAGAAAAGAGAGACAGGCTCAAATGATGGTGATGCTGTTTCCAGTGATTAAAAACTCCAAAAAAAAAAAAAACAAAGACAATATAACACCAAGGAAATGACAGATGATAAACATGGAGAAACAACTTTTAAGAGATATACACATTTTTTAGTGTTGAAGAACAAGTGATCCCAAGTGTAGTCACTTAAGGCAACACCGATCTTACTCTGTAGGTCAAAAGTTAAAGCGCAGTGCAGCTTAGCTGGAACCTCACCGTTGGTGCCAGTCTGCGTGTGCCTCCTCTGCAGGCTTCGCTGGTTCTCGCTTAGGTTGTGGGGGAAGGTCCCTTTCTTATGCTTTCTTCTTTGCTACCTGTCCACTAGAGGCCCCAACTTAAGTCCAAGAAAGCACTCAGAACTGGGGGCTCTTCAGAGTCCCTTCCACACAGACTACTATATGGCTGTGGGTTTTATTAGTCCCAAAATGGAAGTCTCTTACCCAAAGGAAGACCTGACTTGTCCTGTGAGGGCTTTTGTTAATTCGGGTCTAAGAGCAGGTCTTCTGTGGGCAACTGTAATTAAACCTTCAGAGTAACTTCCTCTTTGCAATATCCATTGGCTAAAAGCAACCATAGATTATACCACGTGAAAGGAAAGGGAAGTATGTACATGAGCAGCAAGCATGGGAGGGATGGGCCACCCAATGTCCGGATTCACGGAGAAGTGAATACTTGGTAAGGTTCTCAGCGATACAGATTATCACCAAGCATTTGAAGCAGAATGGTCATAAACTGTTGGATATATACATGGAGGGTTTCAATATGAGCTGTTCTTGACAGCATCTATCAAAGTTCAATGTGTGTGTGCGTGTGTGTATATATATATATATATATATATATATATATATATAGTTTAGGTGACTAATTCCATTTCTGTAGCACAAATAATAAAATCCCAGAGACAGCGCCAGATGTAGCATGAACAACAGAACCCCAGAGACAGATATTGGGGTTCAGTGTAAAGATCAGAAAAGCAAAGCAGATAACCATAGAGAAATCTTTTACCTCTACCGAAACATCAAACCAAAAGGGCAAGATCCTGTCTCCAGGAATTCTCAGATTCCAAACTCCAATGAGTTCCTGTCTCTTCCCCTTTATATTCCTCTCTCCATCCAGCCGTATCACTCCTGTCTCCACCTCCCTACTGCTGGGGTTAAAGATGTGTGACTCCCAAAACCTGGGGTTAAAGGTGTGAACCACCACCACCTGGATCTGTTTCTGGATCAATCTTGTGTAACCCAGGGTTACACAACTCGCAGAGAACTTTGCCTCTGTCTTCTGAGTCCTGAAAATAAAGGTATGTGCCACCACTCCCAGGCCTGTATGGCATGGCTATTTTGCCTTCTGATCTTCAGGCAAGCTTTATTAATTAAATCTCAAATAATATACCACTATACATTTCCTAATATATGTATAAAATATGAATACTAGGTGCACCAAAATGTTTCAAATAACATCCTTATAACAACAAAATACCCTAAATGCAATGAGAATTAAATAACACACAGAGTATTTGCACTAAGAAGTATAAAAATGTTAAAAATGAATGAGATAGGGCTGCATAGACTAATATGGAAGATTAGTAATATGTGGTTGATAAAAATTTAAAGACAAGTTTCAGAAAAGCAGCATCATGTAATACTATTTTTAAAAATGTATGCATGTGTATCTACTCACTTATGCATCCGTTCATCTCTATTTTCATGTTTTAATGAGAAAGTAAATACAGAATGATACCCGGCAGGTTGCTAAACATTTCTTATCAGTTGAATATTTAGAGCACACAAGTGCTATTTGCATAGTTCATAAAATTTCAGTTTTACAACACAATGATTTTTGCATAGTTTACGTAAGGATGACTATTATTTATCCATGACTGTATTTTACTGAATATAGCTTTCTTCCATTCTTCCATTCCTATTTTACCATACTATGTGCATATATATTTTTTATTCACATGCCTTCTTCAATATTAATTATACTCCTCAATATCATTTATAGATATATATATATATATACATTAGGAGATAAGTGTAAAAGTGACAGATTCTATACTACTGTCACAGTGAAAACTCTAGCAGAGAAGGAACTGCTAGAGTTATATTGCAGTACACAGAGTAAGCAAAGATAGCAGCCGTTAAAAAGGAAGACTTATGGTTACGAAGTTCTTCTTTCTAATAAACTACGTAATTAACAAAGACTTATTTTGTAATATTATAGTTTATACTTACGAAGATCAGTTTGGATAGTACCTTCTGCTACTGTCATTGCTACCTGGTTCGTGTAATAAGTCAATGTAACTGAAGGAGGATGCAGCCTTTCTACTTTTTCCTATGATTCTGTGCAGCCGCATGCAGTAAGGACCAACCTTTCCTTTCAGCCATGAAAAATCTGGCCTAAAACCCACATAAACTTGGAGGCTTTGCAGCTTCTGACTGGCTTTTAAATTTTTTTTTCCATAGTAGCAGTGAACAAAGAATCCACTGAAGAAAGTGAGCACAGAGTTGGGCTTTGGAAGGAATGCGTTTCGGTAAAATGTCCCGGAAGTGCAAAGCACACTACAAGGTAGAGCTAAGACCGTAGGCAATTTGCTTACACAGAGTACTAGGGGATGGATGAGCAATAAAGGTGCCTGGTGTCTCAGGAGAGTGGAGAAAGACGTGTCCCACACATTGGACAAAGCCCAGGAGGCATGGATGGGGACAACTTATACCAAGATTACTGAATTTAGCTCAGTTATTTTGCTTTGATGCTACAATTAGATGAGGTATTATCTATGAGAATTTTTTCTTAGTCAATAGAACAGGGTGAGGGAAGGTAATTGGGTGAAAACAAGACTTTGGTTTAAGGAAAGCAATAACCAAGCCAAAGGTCCTTTCCAGCTGTATGAACTTTTAGCATATGCCTCACTAAAGCAATCTCCATTATTATATTGATCTTCTATTCCCATCAAAACCAGAAACTCATTTTGTTTGTTTTGTTTTTTGAGACAGGGTTTCTCTGTGTAGTTTTGATGCCTGTCCTGGAGCAAGCTCTTGTAGACCAGGCTGGCCTTGAACTAACAGAGATCCACCAGCCTCTGCCTCCTGAGTGCTGGGATTAAAAGATGTGTGCCGCCACCACCCAGCCAATAGCAGGAATTCTTAGTTGTTCATATTTGAGCAACGGACCAAACAGGTTCTATTTAGCAACATGTATGTATGCAGTAACAATTAATAAAAAAGAGGCCATGAATTTGAAGAATTAGAGGAGCCAGAAGGAGAAAAAAAAGAAAAGAAAAATGATGTAATTTAATAACAATCTCAAAAATAACAAAGAAATAAAAATAATTTTTAATAAATATTTTAGTTCAGAATAAATTTTTGTTTGAGGGAAACTTTCAAAAATAAACTGGGAAGGTGTTTCCCCCAATTCCTCCAGTATTCATAAGACATGAAATGTTTCAAACCCATTACGTGGCTATAGTCAGAGATTTGGTCCAGCGCTGTGGAAAGCTAGCTGAGCATGGTGAAGCTCTGAGTGACCAGCACCATCCATCAGGCAGCACGCCTCCATGGCCTTTGCTCTGTTTCCTTGGTTAGCAGTCAGTTCTCTGGTCAGAGGTAGGGCTGTATTCTATAGCAAGCAGTTCAGCCTTTAGGTTCCTTACTTGAGTTTCAGCCTTGGCTTCCCTCAATAACGGCGACTTGGAAGTAAAAGGGAAAATAAACCCTTTCCTCCCCTCGTGGCTTTTGGCCAGAACATTTTATCACAGCAATAGAATGAACCTAGAATAGCCAGTGACTAAACACAGCTTACAGTCCAGGGTTGAAGCATCAAGTCCCACCTTCTAAAGACACCGTTAAACGCAATTAGAATTCTTCTGCAAGATATGGTCTTGTTTTTGATATTGGATATTCTTTTATTTTTGTATTATAATTAAGTTCTGTCTTAATTGGTTTCTAGGAGTTCAAATTCTTTTGAACTTCTGTGTTGCTGAGTTGTTCCCCACTGCAGACAGTCCTCACTCTGCACTGTCTAGTGCTAAGAACCCAACTCTATTCGCAAGGTGGATGCACTTCCATTGTTTGGCTCCACAATAGCCAGTGTAAAAAGCTGAATATGACAAATTTAGACACCTGTTGATAAACTGTAAGCAGAGGCGTATGCAGCCCACAAGCTGAATTACAGATGCTTTTGTTTACAACACGCTAAATCTACATGACAACCATTCATCCAGGTAATTTACTGACTAATTTTCCAAATATTTGTAGAAGAATCACAGCTTGGAAAGAGAAGGCAGGCTAGGTAGATGGCTCAGCGGTTAATAGCACTGCCTGTTTTCTTTGAAAGGACCTGCATTTGGTTGTCAGCACTCACACGGTGACCCCTAGCCATCTGTAACTGCAATCCTAGGGGATGCTATGTCCCCTTTTTGCTTCCAAGGGCACCAGGCACACATGTGGTACAAAGACATACATGCAGGAAGAGCACCCCCTCATAATTTCTTTAAATTTAAAAAGAAATGGAAGGCCAAGACTGTGCGTGGTGTCACACACCTGTGTGTCAAGTCTTCCTACCTCTGTAGGAAGATTGGTAGCGGAAACATTTCAATTAAATTAATTTAAAGGAATGAATCATGGTGGCACACAACTGTAATCACGATACTCAAGATGTGGAGGCAGGGGACTGGGAATTAAAACCTGGTATAAGAAACATGGTGAGCGTGGGGCTAGCCTCAGCTACATGAGATCTTTTAAAAGGGAAGGAAGGAGGGAAGGAAGAAAAGAAGGAAGGAAGGAAGGAAGGAAGGAAGGAAGGAAGGAAGGAAGGAAGGAAAGAAGGAAGGAGGGAAGGAAAGAAGAAAGGAAGGAAGGAAGGAAGGAAGGAAGGAAGGAAGGAAGGA
>NW_026067928.1:4422803-4490585 GCF_014885135.2 Alexandromys fortis
GAAGGAAGGAAAGAAGGAAGGAGGGAAGGAAGAAAATAAGGAAGGAAGGAAGGAAGGAGGGAGGGAAGGAAGGAAGAAAAGAAGGAAGGAAGGAAGGAGGGAAGGAAGGAAGGAAGAAAGGAAGGAAGGAAGGAAGGAAGGAAGGAAGGAAGGAAGGAAGGAAGGAAGGAAGGAGGGAGGGAGGGAGGGAAGGAGAGAATCTGTAGTTAAGAAAAAGGAAAGGCATACACAAGGCAATATTCAGAGGGATAGGATTATCTATATCAAAGCTGATTTCCCACTTAACATAAGCCTTGACTTTTCTCATTTTACAATGTCACATCTCTGGCACACGGCCTTTCCCATAGAACTGCCTATTTATTAAAAGAGCCACAGGTTCTGGGAAACTAAAACCCCAAAAGATTCATTTTAAATTAACTTACATTTTTTTAAATAACATTTACACAACATAAAAAGGGAACTCTGCAAATTTTAATTACCCTAATTTTTTTAAAAAAAAGGTTATTATTACAATAGTCAATTCCAAGGCTGCATATATTAATGAGATAAACATACTATTCTGATACTTGGGAGCTCTTGACCCCAATGTACTCGAGATGAGAGATTGTCTAATTAGAATGCACGCCGTCATGTGCTCTTACATTTATCAGCCAAGGGATGTGTTTGTTAATTCTTTCCTGTGAACAAAATGCCAAGTGCTCAGAGGCCAAGTGTAAACAGTCAAAATGAAGCAGAATATTAAGTAATTACATAACAAATTCAGACAGTGTAGACAATAATTACCAAGACCAAAGCCCTCGTCGCCGACTCCTGGACATCTAAGCTATCTATTAAAGTACTGGCCCAAGTCCATATAGAAATGACACTGGGCTAAATCTACTTATTAAGATGAATTTAAACGGGCTTGTTTTGCTATTTATTATAATTAGGAAAACAAAAGCAAAGTGTAAAGATCATCATATTATAATTGGGATCTGATAAGAGGGACCCCCCTGAGCTTTAATATTCTTTTGCTATATAGGTGGGAGAAAATATGCATGTGTCGGGGGAGAAAGCACCCATAAAGAAAGTTATTTTTAACTCATTTTGAAGTCATTGGATTTTATAAGGCATTCAGCTTAGATATCTTAATTCTCTAAAATATCTTGAAATCGAGTCATTGCTGTTTTCACACAGGGTCAAAGCTGAAGGGTACATATACCTTGCTGACAGCTTCGATGGACACCGCCTTATGTTTGCCTCTTTCGGGAACCACACCACCTGATCCCCAATTAACGAAGTGACTCACGTGGAATGAAAGCCCCGGCCTCTGTATTTCCCCCAATTTCCCCCATCATTCATCCGTAGTGTTCCCAGACAGGGCGTCACTGAAGGGCATCTTACAAGCGTGATAGGGGGAAAGCCCCACCTCCACCGTCCCAGTGAGCAGAAAACCAACTGTGGTCCTCTTTGCAAATATGGCCAGGTGTTCAGCATGGAGAGGGGGAAAAAAGAAACTCCAGCTTCTGACAGGTCCAGCACTCGCGCTTCTTACCCTGTTCCTTGTGTTTATTTCAAAGCAGAACTTCATCCAGTAATGGGGGGGGGGGCATCAGACAAGGGACCTCAGTCATGTCAAGAGTACTGGCTGTTTGCCTCAGCAAAGACTCGGGGATGAAAGAGGTCTTGTTCACCACTGTTGGAAATTTCAGCTTGTCCCAACGAGGAGAAAGAAAAGGGTTTGTTTGAGGAAGCCGGGAGTGAACACAGCAATGTCACCAGTCAGAAGCCTGTGGCTCTGGGCCAATTACCCAGTTCCCCTGAACTCTTGTAAGAAAAAGCACCTAGAGAGAGCCTTCTCTTTGGGGACCATGCCTCTCCCCGTTCCCATCACTTCTGAAGGCCCTAAATTGAAAGGGCTCGTTAGTAAGGTGGAGAACGTAATCTAATTATAGCTGTTTACGAGTCTCAGTCTGTGCATTTTCTTCTAAAAACGACATGATAAAATATACTCGATAAGAGTTAATTTATTTCATAACATCCATTAGGCAAAACTGAGTATGCTTTTCCTGTGTTGTTGTTTTTTTTTTTTTTTTTCTAGTGGTAAGTCAATTCAATTAGAGCGATTGGAGATGCAGACATTGCATCCCATTCCGTATTTTCGGGTGCCCTTTGCCGTGAATCAGTCTTTTCTTCACCTCGCCTCTCTACTGCTGTCTATAATTAACATATAACGTTGTGAGTAAACAATTCGCCTTCTAGATTTTAGCACTGTAGTTTAAATGGAAAAAGTGTTATCTTTTGGCACGAGGGCACACAATGGGAGCTAAGATTACCACTGTCGCTCTTCAAATACAGCAGGCATTGGTCCTAAATTTGAAATTCTGAAGCTATTAGAAGGGTAACCTTGAAATAGTACTTTTATAACTGTTATTTATGAAAAAATAGAAATAATTTTAATATGTATTTCCATTAAAAAAGATGTGGACTTCCTTAATTTTAAACTATGCAATAATACTCTGGAAACTTTTTTACAATTAAGGAAACATACTAAAAAAAAGGGGGCAATGATAAGGGGTGTGAGACAGGAGTCTTGTAACATTAAGATTGGATTTAATGAGACAGAATAAAAGAAAGTATAAAATAAAGAGTATAATTATAAATGCATTTGAATTTTGAGTGGCAGGAAAACAGCAAGGGATTCATTCTTATGGGAAGAACATGACCAACAGCAGGGGGGGGGACACAAGAGCAGTGGCTTCATGGAAAGCTCTGGAGAACGCGTCCTTAGAACACTAACCCCAGTTCAATATCAGTCGAATATATAGTGTTCATATCACCATTTATTTTTCTAGAGACACTTAGCACTTACATTGTCATGAAACAATTTGTTCTTTTTTTAAACAATCCACATTATTTTCCTTCCCCAAAATGCCCAAGCAAAATAAGATTGGAGTAAGTCCCTAAAGTTTTCTCCTTAGACTTAAGGAGGTGTGTGGATGATAATGAGGACGATAATACTATTAAGTAATGGATCAAATGTCACTCATTGAGTACAATGCTATGCTCAGTTTAGGGAGATCAGCATGGCAGCTTTCAGGGATGCTTGACTTAATATTACTGAGTAATTCTCTATGAAGCGCCATAATGGGAATTTTGTAATAGTGTCTATAAAAATGATGGAATCTGTTTTTAGGAACCCTTTTGTTTCCAAAAAAAAGTATCATTTGTGGACAAGATGGAATCGGGACAAGAAAATCAGACAGGCCAGGCGGTGGTGGTGCACACCTTTAATCCCAGCACTCGGGAGGCAGAGGCAGGCAGTTCTCTGGGAGTTCTAGGCCAGCCTGGTCTACAAGAGCTAGTTCTGGGACAGGCACCAAAGCTACAGAGAAACCCTGTCTCGAAAGACAAAAAAAGAAAATCAGACATTCCATATGAAACTGCCCTACATATGGAAAGACCAACAGCTCGTTAAAGTCTACCGAACAGAAAGCCCAGGATCAGACGTGAGGAGACGTGAGGATAGTGAAATGCTATTGCAATTGCTACATATAACCTAGAACGTGACAGAGAGACCATCCTGCTGAAGACACGTGGAGAATTCAAACCCAACCTCACCTGGAACCTTCCTTCCTACTCATGTGATCTTGAAGTAGATACTGTTCCACTTCAAAATGTACAAATAAAAAAAGCCTGAGACACGGAAAAGCTATTGCTTTCTCAAGTCGCTGATCAAGAGATTTTTGTCGCTTTATCAATTGGACTTGTGCCCCTCCCTACCATGTTACAGCAGCAGACAACAGTCACAGAGCTGCGATGTGGGAATAAGATAGCAATGTAGATGCAGAACCTGGCTTAAAAGATATTAGCTTTATATGAAATAAATACATCGCCATGGTAATTACCCCAGAAACATTTATTCAGCTGCATTAAATAAGCATAAAGCATTAGGACCTCCCATTAAATAGCAACTGAATTTTGATTAAATAATGCCATACGCTGTGATATTCAATATACTCTTCAAGTGTCAGGGAAAGGCAGGAAAGTAATGACTATAAAAGGTAACAATGGCCATATTCCCACACTATATTCATAAATTGTATGGGCCCTCTGTAAATTTTTAAAGAGGTCTTACACTGTGTATAAAAGCACTTCTACCCCGCACCTGGAAATTACTGAACTGTAAGAAAGAATGATGCTCTGGCAGAATAATGCTTGCCTCTAGGGAGAAAAATGTGCTGGATTTGTTTTTTAAAATTTTCCCTTTGTATATTTCAAGGTTTATAACTCCCAGAGAGGCGTGTGCACATCTCTGCCTGAATGCAGCCTCATTATGTTCAGAACAAACACAGGAGCAATGTGTCCTGCAGGTGCAATGTTTTTTCCAGCAAAACCATTAGTCCACCAGGAGTTGCCCATTAAACGTGTGTCTTTTTACAACCAGCTGGATCACTTCCTATTACTCATAACAGGGTTATTTACAAATGAGATTCTGAAAGGGTAACATTGTCTGCCTCTGCCAAGGTACCTTCTGTTCTATTAAGAATATAAAAAAGTAAGAAACAGAAGGGAAACACATCTTGCCAGTTAACGAGATGCTGGTTATGGGCCGGAGGCAAAGCCCAAGGCCCTTAAACCAGCCAGTCATTAACTACCAGGCAATGCCTACAAAGAAGTCACCTTTGGGGCTAGAGGGGAGAGCAGAGATATCCAGGCTAAATACTTGCCTGTACATAGTACAGAAAAGCTAAAGAGCTTGAGAAGAAAGACCAGAACAATCCAAGAAACACTTTACTTCATCTTCACCTGAAATTAGCTAACAACATATACGAGCAATGTCTAGAAGGAAAACTACATGTCTTGTCTCTTCTTGTTTTCTTAGTAACATTTTCTTTTTCATCCTTCATGAAATAGAAAGTCTTTCATGCATGATTGAATTGTAGATCTGGATTAAACACTAGAAATTTTATGATGCAATCTATAAATGAATGCCTACTTGTTTCATCTCAGCTGTAAATTGAGAACAGTATTGTGTTGACCATGGATTCAAATGGAACGACATATCAACAAGATAGCTAGGTTGTTCTAATTCTAAGGTTGCAGTAAAATCTCTGCCTAGCAGTGTTCACTATATGCCATTCTTCCTCGACTAAAAGTGTGGAAACAGGCTTCTGCCTTGAGCAGCCACTAGGATGAATTGCATTTGGCTTTGATTTCCAAAATATCAGCAAGTCCATGAACCTAAAGGAAATGCATCTAAAGGGCTATGGAGAAAAGAACTAGAAGTTTCTTACTTTTGTGTGTCTAGCTTCATACATCCACATCGAAACTCACTAGTCTTATTTCTGTAGTATAACCTCATGCCTTGAAATGATGCAGACATGGGCTAGGAAGCTTGCTGTAGTGCAAACATCCCAAATATACTTACTGGAGCCCATGGATTTTTGTCAGTCACTAGAGAAAGCATCCTGATGTAATCAAGTGATACAGTACGTACAAGATGACTGAGGTGACTGCCAGCAAGACATGATACAAAGTCTCACAGTAAATCTGTATTTTGTAGGTAAAAGGAATAAACTCTGACTAATAAAAAGTATAGTAAATACAAAAGCTAGTAACAGTTATTTTCTCTGTCAGCTTCTGTGAACTACACGATTGCATGTACTGTGCATTTGAGACTAGGAGCACAGTAGGTTTATGTCAGATTCCCCAGAAACATGTGAGTGATGTGTTTCAAGATATCATGATAGGATAGATATGACTCTACTAGACAATGGGAATTTCTCAGCTCTTCTAAAATCTTTTTAGGTTCAGCACTGTATATGTTGTCTGTCACTGATGAAAAAGTTGCAATACAGTATGCAAATGAATACTCTCACATATATTTCTGTGGGTTTTATCTCCATACCTGTATCTTTTCCTCTTATTGACCACATACATAGGACTCTGAAGTTCTTCACAAGCCCCAGAAATAGGCAATTGAAAACAAAAGGAACAGAAAGCAATCAAGACAGATTCCCTAAATTAAAATCAGAGAGTTTTATCACATACCCAATAGAATCTAACTCTTTTTTCTTTAATATTTAACTTATTCTTCTCTCATACAATACATCTTGACTGGAGCCTCCCCTCCCTTGACTCCTCCCAGTCCTGCCCCCTACCTCTCCTCTCACCAAGATCCATTTCTTTGTGTTCCTTTAGGAATGAGCAGGCCTGCCATGGATGTCAACAAACACAGCATAACAAGATGCAATAAGACTAAGTACAAACCCTTATATCAAGGCTAGAAGAGGCAACCAACTGAGTTAGGATGAAAAGGGTTCTAAGAGCAGGCAAAAGAATCATAGACATGCTCACTCCTCCTGCTAGAAGTTCCACAAAAACCCCAAGCTAAATAACCATATCTTCTATGCAGAGGACATAAGGCAGAGCCATGTAGGCTTCATTATCACTGCTTTAGTCTCTCTGAGCCCCTATGAACCCTGTTTAAATTATTCTGCAGGCCATACTCTTGACACCTATTGGCTCCTATAATCCTTTCTCCTCCTCCTCTGAAAGGTTCCCTGAGTTCCACCTACTATTTGCCTGCGGGTCTCTGCATCTGCTCCCATAAGCTGCTGGAGGAGGACTCTCTAATAATGATTGGGGCAGACATTGATCTATGAGCACAGCAAAATCTCATTAGGAATCATTTTATGATTTTTTTGGCCCATCCTGTTTGAGTCTACCCTAGGTCACTGGACAACCAGTTTCTGGTATGGATCAGGCTGGGGAGGGAGGAACAGAGAAAGAAAGTACTGGGAGAGATGCCTGGAATTGGGAGCCATTTGGAGGGTGATGTGGAAACCTTGTACTGTGGAAATTTCCTAGAACTCTTGGTGGGGGGTCGTCATTCCTAGTAATGGAGGATACAGAGGCTAAACTGGCCATATTCTATAGTTAGGTAAATCTTCCAGTGGTAGGGCTGAGACACCAATCCAACCACAAAACTTTTGACCTACAACCTATTCTGCCTCCAAAAATATGCTGGAGCATTGGTGACTCAGAGCTTGTGGCACGGGACAACTGATACTGCCTAGAACCTAATTCTAAATTTCAATGTCTCTTTGTCATGTTCTCTTTGCTTTGCTATCACTCAGCAAGCATCTTTTTATGCTCTTTCCCACTCCAAAGGTTGTCACAAGCAATTATGCATTGCCCTAAACTAACATGAAAACTTCTCGTTAGAGGTGTCTTCTCCACAGAAAACAGTTTAAGTCTGCTGTCACTTCATTGCACACCTCCTATTTTTTTCTCAAGCCATTTATTAAAACACCTGTCCCTCGTCACATACAAACTCTCAATGTGAGTTATCTGGTAAATGAAACTATTCCCTCTTCATCACATAGTTATTTAAAGCATGTGGACTCCAAGGATATGGACAATTAATTTGACGTACATTGATGAATCACATAAACAAGAAAGTCTAAAGGAAGTGGAGGTGACAATCAAAATGTCCCTTCTTAACTCAACACAAAATATATCTTACTAATCTGAAAGGCTAAATGTCATGAAGAGAAATTCAGAAGACTCCACCAGATACATTACTCTCAGGTAAGGTTCTTCCAGGTTGGATGATCTCCTTGGGGACCTATATTATTGATCTTTGCATATCTAAGACCAAAATGCATGAGAAACAACATAAAAGAGGCAAGGTTTACTGTGTCGTTCAGTCATTATCAGAGAAGTTTCCTCTTATAGCAGATGGAAACAGATGTAGAAACCCATAGCCAGACAATACATGTGTACATGCAGACACATGCATGATGTGGGAACTCCTTCTGTATGTGTTGTTTTTATTGGATAATGAATAAAGAAGCTGTTTTGGCCTGTGATGGGGAAGAACAGAGCTAGGCGAAAAAACTAAACTGAATGCTGGGAGAAAGTAGGCAGAGTCAGTGAGATGCCATGGAACTGCCAAAAGGGAAAGATGTGAGATACCAGCTGGAACCGTACCAGTAGGTCATGAGCCTTGTAGTGAAATATAAAATTAATAGAAATGGGTTAATTTAAAATATAAGAGCTAGCTAGCAATACGATTAAGCTACTGACCAAACAGTATTAAAAATAATACAGTTTCTGTGTGGTTATTTCAGGTCTGAGTGGCTGGGAAACAAGTGAGTGGCCTCTGCCAAATCACACACACACAGAAAGACAGAGAGACAGACCTTGGATCACACAGCTCTAAATGAGCAATGGGAGCAAAGGGAGGGAAAACAATAAACAGAACATATTGTATGAGAAAAAATTCATTTTCAATTAAAATTAAAACATTACTTATTTAATTAATTAATTTTTCTAAAAGGCAAGATTTATTTTCTCTCCAACTTTTAGAGCATTCGATCTATTGTACACTGTTTGCTTGTTCCCAACTGCCCAGGCCAAAAAATAATCCCTCAGAAACTATATTATTTGTAATGCTGTTTGGTCGGTAGCTTAAGCATATTTCTGGCTTACTCTTATATTCTAAACTAACCCATCTCCATTAATCTGTGCATTGCTACAAGGTCATGGCCTACTGGCAAAGTTTCAGCAGGCTCCAGCAGAGGTGTCTTTGTCCTGATAGCGGCTACAGGGCTTCTCACTGACCCCACCCAGATTCCTATTGGCAGTTTACATGAAAAGATGAAGAATGAGAAAGCAAATGAGCTATTACTCCCACAGATTCTCCATTTAGGAAGAGTTTAAAAATAGTATTTTCTTCTTCCTCATCATGTCAAACCAGTTTTTGCTAGAGTTGGATGTAGACTATATTCTCACAGTTTTATGTCCTACCTGATCCTCAGAACAGAGATGTTACAGCATGGAACGTCTAAGGTGTGAGTCTCCTGAGAAGGGTTTTAAGACATTGTAACAACTGCATTATAACAATTGTGATGCTCTCAGGCCATCACCAGAGCCAAGACATTCATATTCTTGATTTTCCAGAGCTAACAATATCTACTCTCTTAACTCATAGTTTCAGATTTTTGCTACAGCAATAGGAAACAGGCTAAGACAATTTATCACAATCACATTTCCTAATTTTTCTTATTTTCATAAAAATATTTTTCTGGAACTGTTCAGAAATCAAAAGCAGTTACTGTGACAAATGTTGGGAATTTTTAATGAAACTCTAAAGCTATGAAAGTAGAAAATGCTGAAATTATATTTACTTATTATTGGTAAGGGTGTGTGTGTGTATGAATGTGTGTGTGCGTGTATGTGTGCAAACATTGCATGCCATGGCACATGTGTAGAGGTTAGAGGACAACATGTCAGACTCAGTTCTGTCTTTCCATCAACGTTGGTCATCAAGCTTGATGACAAATGAAGTGACCCACTGAGCTATCGTACAGGCTCCTAACACTGTTTAAAGGCATCAGTTTAATGATGTTTTACCATTTGTGCCTCAATGTTAAGTAGTTAAGAATTGAAAGAAAGGGGTTTCAACTAGCCAGTTGTCAAAGTCAGAAAAATCCATCATAACTGGGCATAATTTAGTTTCCTCCAGTTTTTTTGGGGGGGGTTGTGTGGCACTTTGAGTCACTCTACAAGCTAATGCAAACCCAGGATAGGTCATATTTTCCATGTGTTATTCTGTATTTCTGCTCTCAAATAATCATGCTGCAGAACAATTGTTTCCTCCTAGCTTGTCTAGGCTAGATATTGAAAATATAAAGCTTGCCATTAGCAATAAAAGGTACTCTATGTTTTATCAGATATTTAAAAATGATTAAATGTTTAGCACTCTGTATGAGTACAGTCAGAAAAAAAATCATAACTTCTGTTTTACAAGAAGCAATACAGGTTTGTAGTGCAATTTTAGAAAATACCAAGTTAGTCATAGAGAAAGCATTAGCTTTCAACTACTGTTACCTAATTCTGTACTTTTTAAACTCAAATCTCACAGTAAGACATTTCCTCATCACACCATATTTCTCTGGTCTTTTGATGAGCAAGTTGGGCTTAAATTTAGAAACCTGCTTTTGATGTGTAATGGAGGTGGGTTCTTCCATCTAAAAATCAATTCTGTCCCATAGGCTGACATCAATCTATCAATCACTTTAACCGCTCTAACACCCTGACAATTAGTTGATCTTTTGTCATTATACATGTCAAGGGATGCTTTTCATACAAACTGCTGCATGTTCTTGTCACTTATGGGACGTAGATCTTAGTACTATGCCACTGCAGGATGTTTTTGTGCAATCGTTACAGAAATTGACTACTGTGCTTTTCCCGAGGGAACTGAATGATGAAGACACCACAGACTACCCGCCCTAAATCTTAACCAAGTTAAATTCAAAGTATCCAAATTTAAATAGATCTCTAGTGAATTTCAAGTTTTTATAATCCTCTATCAATAACCCCACCATTTGGAAGTATGAAGAATCCTTTAAATGCTATTGTGTTTAATATTTAAAAAACTATATATTTCTATGTGTCCATTGTATGGCTTTCTGTAAAATCTTCAGGGTCTCATGGGGTCTGGTGATTTGATTTGCGTATATAAAGATAGTAGCATTAATAGAGGACGGTAGTATTTGTACTCACATTCCCTCAAAGGCATTAGGGTTGCCCTGAATTTAAGGCGATCTTGGAAGATAGTATGGAAAACCAACAACAAACAAAAAGAGAAATGATAGTAAAGATGACAGTGCTGTAAATCTCTTGTATGGGAGGAGTAAAGTTACTCATAACATGAGTAACCTATAGAATACCTTATTAACAGGTATTAAGATGGCATTTGGGGACACAATGACTCCGTGGGTAGTGAGCATGCTTTGTAAGCATGAAGACCTGAATGAGGATCTAGTTAATGTCAAGCTCTGTTGTAGGAACATATATTCCAATCTCTGGAGTGTGCTACTGACAGGAGGATCCTGGGAGCCTGTCCAGGCAGATAGATTAGGGCAATCAGTGAGCTTCATTTCCAGGGAGACCCTGTTCAAACAGTTAGGTGGAAAGTGATTAAGGAAGAACCTGATATCGACCCCTAGATTCTGCAGAGGAACAGTTAGGATGTGCACCCGCACCCACATATGCATGCATGCATATAGCACACTCATGCAAACACACAAATTAAAGAGTCATTGGTACAGTATGAGTCTCATGCAAATCTGCATTTTACGCATCCATGTGAATGTGTTAAAATAGCACCCTTTGCTGTACATGCAGAAGGACATTGACTACAGGAATTGCAGAGAAACCACATGTGGTTTGATTATGGCACTTTTAAATTGTTTTCTTTAGTTACCAAAATTTTCTCTAAGGGACAGACATTAACAATATAACTGGAAAATACCTTTAAACATCAGAAAAAAATAGATCTATAATCAGCCACAAAATACACAAATTATAAAGGTCACATCCTTAAATTCTTCAAAAATGGAAATGTTAAGCTCAAAATTCCTAGGAGAGTAGTACTCTAAGACTGAAAGTAAGTGGCAGACCAGACAGTGAATAAAAATCAAAACACTCTGTAAAAACTTATAGACTACATAGCAAATAAATAATATTGACACTCTGAAATAAGTGACAAACCACATAGCTAATAAATAAATAACACTCTGAAATAGTGACAGACCACGTTAAGGAGATACTCTATTTTCTACTGTAAGGTGGTCACTATCAAGGATACAAAGCTTCTATGGACAAAACAAAAGGTAGAGGGTTTCCTTGTTTTGTTGAGTGTTGGTCTTTGTTTTTGATTTTATTGTTCATTTGTTTTAGTTTTAGGATATTGTTTGGTTCATTGAGGCCGGATCTCACCCAGCGCTCGTTGTTCTGGAACTCATTTTGTAGACCAGGCTGACCTGGAACTCAGAGATCTGCCTGCCTCTGTCTCCCAAGTCTGTGATTAAATCTATCTTAGATACAAACACCTAACCATGCAATATTTCCAAATGATATTTGGAACAGGTAGAAGTGTGTGTGTGTGTGTGTGTGTGTGTGTGTATGCCTTGTCTTTTGTCCATAAAATACATCTTATCGTGTTTCTCCTCCCTCAACTCCTCCCAGATCCTTTCTTTCATACCCAGCCAACTTCACGCTTTCTCTCACTCTTGCTCTCTGTTTCTCAAAAAGAATAAACACAAAATACAAATAAAAACAAAATACAAATAAAAGCAAAGAGCCAATAAGATAACAAAACAACCCCAAATGAAACAAAACCCCAGAACAAAAATATGGAGTTTGCTTCATGTTGCTCAACTACTCCTGGAAATGACAGCCTGCCCAGGAGTGTTGTTGGTACACTCTGTGCCACTGTTAAGGAGGAAGCGGTCATCCCACTGTCAGAGCAGGTACCAATTGCAAATAACTTCTTGTTTTAGGGGTGGGACTTCGTGTGGTCTTCCCTTCCCAGTAGTGGGATTTTTGTCTTGTTTGAACCTGTGCAAGGCTTACTTATGTGTGTGTCATGTCTGCAAGTTCATATGTGCATCAATCCTGTTGTTTCTGGAGGCTTCTGCTTCCATGGAGCCATCTACCACCCCTGGTTCTAACAATCTTGCTTTGTCCCCTTCTGCATAGATCCCTGAGCCTTGAGGAGAGAGGTTTGATGCTAACATGACATTTAGGACTGAGTGCTCCAAAGTCTCCCATTCTCTTCACATTGTCCAACTGTAGGTCTCTGTGTTGGTTCCGATCTCTCATATAAAGCAGCTGTTTTCATGATGGTTGTGCATTGCACTGACCTGCGGATATTGCAAAGTCATCAGGAGGCATTTTATTCTATGATTCAGTAGCAGAATAATAGTAGGACATTTTCCCCTAGGCCTATGACCTATCTAATCTTATTTTCTTTGCCACTTTTTGTTGTATATTCAGACTATCCTGAAACTTGAAGCTTTCCTACCACAGAACTCTTGCCTAATATCCTGAAACTTGAAGCTTTCCTATCCCAGAACTCTTGCCTAATATCTGAAAATCAAGGCATGAATCCATACCTGGATAGAGCGGAGGCTTTTTAGAAACATAAAGTGTCAACAGAAATATTTTCACTTTCATTTCTGTTTTACTCTACTGTAGCTAAGCAGTAAAGTGAATTCACAATTATATCATCCAAGTTTAACGGAACTAGAGGAAGTTAACCATTATAAAATGGAGAAACTTTAAAAGACTTTAAAAGGGAGTCTTTAAAAGATTCCTGCAAAAGAACTATGGAGAGCAGCTAATACTGATATTTCAAGTTCAAGCAAATAACTGAGCAGCAAGCTAACACTCTTCATGCCAGATCTTAATAATAATAATAATAATAATAATAATAATATAAACATATTATGCATTAGATTCAATAAACATGATATTTCAAACAAAATAGAAGGTATTTGAAACATGAGAGCATATATACATATTTGATAAGAAATTAATTTCACACTTCATGCATTCTTCTCCTTAAGGCAGTACAAAGCCACTGCTTAAATAAGACATAAAAACGGAATACACAGGACAGAAACATAGCACGAGGTGACTAACTTTTTGAATCGTGTCCTAATGAAATAGTACTACTAAACCTTCCAGAAACTGCTGGGGGATGTTTTCAGGTCTATTCTATTCATTAGGAAAATCAAGTGCCACGGTACACACCAATGAGCAAAAGCCTCCTGAGGACAGTGAAACAGACTGAAATAACATACTGAAAACAACAAAGAATCTGAGACATTTTTAAAACAAATGCTGCTGGAAAAAAAAATGCCAAAATACATGAGAAAGCAAGCCACAAAGGCCAGCCTCTGGAGATGAAGCTCTGGATTATGCTGTGTCTCAGCTCATAGTGCTTGGTATCTGCTGTTTCTATGATAGAAGTCTATTGCTCTCTGTTGCCAATTTAAAAATAGTCTATTTAGATATAACCATAGTCAGATTGAATATCTGTGAGTGCAATGGAGAAGGAAGTCTGCATTTAGAGCTCAGAGTTGGCCCCACCTGTTAAATTCAGTCTTCATATTATTTAAAGGGATGCTAAGGTACCAAAGAGAGGAAGCCAGGAGTAACAAAAGTGAATAAATCACTGTGAAATACCAACCAGGGCTTCTGCAGCAAAGTTCTAGCCAATTGGAACTCAATATGAGCCACACCCTTCACGAATGGATGGGAGGGCACCCTTCACTTTAGGTGGTGGCCTAAGAAAAAGGAGGATTAGAAAAGGAGTCTTGTTGATGAAACTTTTAGAGAAGAGAACGTAAACCAACTGTCCAGTATCAAATGGTGAGCCACGAAAATATACATGTAAGGAACATATGTAACCCTGAGCACACGAATACATATGTGTTGTTATATATGTATGTTTGTGTATCTGTGTGTATATATGTATGTAAGTATTTAGACACATTACATCTATGCATATAACAATAATTAATGGAAAAAAGGCCATAAATTTGAAAGAAGGCAAGGGGAGGCATATGGGAGGGTTTGGGTGGAGGAAAGGGAAGGCGGAAATGATGTAATTATAATTTCAAAAGATAAAAGTAGTAACAATAAAACATGCAAGGCTGTTGACCAACAATATGAGGCAACATGGACGGTTTTTGAAGCATTAAGGGGCTCAGAGTCTATCTCATTGCTAAGTACTAGAAAGCAATTTTAAAAGATGAGTTCTATGCTTTGCTTCTGTAAAGATAAATATAAGTTTTAACGACCTTTAATCTAGTGTGAAGCAGCTACCAGCAATATGTTCTCCAGGTAACAGTTTTTACATTTGCATAGCCAATCTGTACTTTTAACATAACATTGCAAGGTTTCTCTCCTTAAAAAGAAATACAGGCTATGAAAAGAATATCATAAAAATTAATGTGAAAAATACTCCCTCCTTTATAAGACTCTTGTCGTTGAGAACAACAGGTCTGGCAATATATATGTATAATTTTGCCTCTTGAGCAGCTAAGACAAGAGAATCCCAAGATCAAATCTAACCTGCACTGTATAGCTGGACCCCATCTCAAAAAAAGTGAGCCAAGACAAGGTACAAGTAACTCACTTATCAAAACTTCATGCAGGAACACTTTACAAGCCTGCAAATGGGCTTCCTACTATGTTTTCTGTGTCTCTGCGCATTCCCAGTTGAAATACAAGTGTAGATGATGAGCACTTCACAAGGTCTTGGCCCTAGAACAAGATCTATAGGCAATGAGTGAATTCTGAGTGGGGGAATCCAATCTGTTCAGAGACGAACTCCAATCCCACATTGTCATCCATATATATATGGATGACACTAAATGGATGTATATGGATGCATATATGTGTGTGTGTGTGTGTGTGTGAGCAACAGTAAATGGACACAGTAGGTTTTGTGAATACACATATACATACATATATACTAGAATAATTAAAGAAGAGCAAGTGGGGAATATGGGAAGATTTGGAGAGGGCAAGGAAGGTGTGGAAATGGCATACAACAGTACTCATTTATGAAATTCTATAAGAAGATAAAATTTTAATAAAAGGGACAGGAAAAGGAGGAACAGAAGGAATGTAGTCCTGGCCATGTAGAGAAGGTCATGGTAGTATAGCCGATACCTTTAAAATCTCCTGTGTGCAGCACACCTTTCATGTGTAGAAGACACTCCCTCACAGCAACCCTGATCCAGCTCTGGCTCTTCGTCTTTCCACCCCATCTTCCATGACTTTCCCTTTTGGTGTGGGGGTTGTGTTATAGATAGGTCAGCTGAGGTTGGGTCCCTCACGGTCACTTGGTCTCAGCATTTTGACTAATCGTAGATCTCTGTAACCATCTCCACCTACTGCCTAAAGGAACTTCTTTGATGAGGGGTGAGAGTGATACTCACATATGCACAGGGACGGCGATTAGCACTTAGAGCACAATTAGAAATAGTGTTTGGTTCATAAAATGGACTTCCAGCCACTAATAGTTAGCATGATTTATAGCTCCATGAATTCCCTCCTATTAAGCAGGCCTTCGGTCCAATTAGACAGCTGAGGTTACCCCTAAGATAGAAGTAGTGCTATTGTACCACTGGGGACATCTTACCAGGCCAGTTACTATTGCAGTTCATGGCTTTACAGCTGGGTAGGAATATTGATTGTGTTCCTCCCTTGGTAGCTTGGATAACATCTCCTGACGCTGTGAAAGACAGTCCTCAGGGAGGAGGCTCTCAGGTCGGTGTCAGCCGGATTTTGCCGTGTTCTATGTGTGTGTGTGGGGGGGGGGGAGTCCTCACTAGGATATTTTTATTTTTCTTTTATATAACACATTTACTACCACAAATATGTTTTACTTTCTTTTTTTTAAATAAATTCTTTTCATTTTCATTAAGTGTTGAGGAATGTACTATACATTTTCTCCCATCCCCATTTCACCCTCCACCCTTCTCTTCCACCCTCCCCCTTCCCCCTCCACCCTTCTCCCTGCCCTCCACACTCCCAATTTACTCAGGAGATATTGTCTTTTTACCCTTCCTAGTAAGATCCATTTATTTTTCTCTTAGGGTACTCTTTGCTACCTAGGTCCTCTAGTGCTGTGGTCTGTAGGCTGGTTGTCTTTTGCCTTATGTCTATTATGTACTTATGAGTCAGCACATATTGTATTTGTCTGTCTTTGTCTGGGTTACCTCACTCAGAATGGCTTTTTCTAGTCCTGTCCATTTGCCTGCAAATTTCAAGATGTCATTGTTTTTACCTATGAATACTATTCTATTGTGTAAATGTACCACATTTTCCTTATCCATTCTTTGAGGCTCATCTAGATTTTTTTTCTAGGTTCTGGATATTATGAATAGTGATACCCTGAACATAGTTGAGCAAATGTTCTTGTGGTGTGAGTATGCATCCCTTAAGTTTATGCCTCAGTGGTATTGTTGGGTCTTCATCTGACAGAGGACTGATCTCCAAATTATGCAAAGAACTCAGGAAACTAGACATCAGAAGACCAAATAATCCAATAAAAATGGGGTACAGATCTAAACAGAGAACTCTCAACAGAGGACTATCAAAGACACTTAAGAAAATGTTCAACATCCTTAGTCATCAGAAAAAATGCAAATCAAAAGAACTCTGAGATATCATATCACACCTGCCAGAGTGCCCAAGATCAAAAACTCTGATAGCCTATACTGGAGAAGATGCTGAGGAAGGAGAACACTCCTCCATTGCTGGTGGGAGTACAATCTTGTACAGTCGATTTGGAAATCAGTATAGTGGTTTCTCAGAAAATTGGGAATCAAGCTCACTAGGATCTTGCCTTCAAGTTCTGAGAGGCAACCAGAGTTAACAACAATAGCCTATGTTAATAAAAAAGTCCAGACCAGCAACTCAAAGGGAATTTTCCCATGCCTGGTTCTGGAGTTTTTATAGTCCATGGCTCTTAATATCTTATGTAGCATAACTCCAAAACACTACTGTACATATTCACATATGTATAACTGTTCACGTTTATATTTAATATATTTAATATTTATATACAATGTATATAATAATAGAACAAAATGGCTATAGGCAGTGCATTTACCATATATATCTGATAATATCTGGTAGGTAGGTAGGTCATAGCAAATCTGGCATGGGTTTTGTAGCTTTCAGATGCTATCTGTCATCATTCTTTGACTGGGATAGTGGAAACTAGGCATGTCAAGGTTAGCTATACAGTTACAAGTGTTTTATCTAAAATTCAAGAGGAGTTAGATCAGATACAGGGATGGGTGAGAAATGGCTATTGAGTGAACAAAGGTAGCATAAAATGATTTTGTCTCTCAACCTGCAAAATCCCCACTGTCCACAACTGTGAAGGGTAATCAATCTGTAGACTCTGTAACACATATGTGGCCTTTGGGGGGAACTTGTGTTCACAGTATGCCTGTACATATGTATGTTCCTGTGTGTTCATTTAAGTACCGAGATCTCTTATACAATTTAGCCGATAGAGCATGTAGACTTTTACTGGTCTACAAGGGAAGGTGTGTGTAAAAGAAGCTTTAAGCCCCTTGGAAACATGAGAACACTGGAAGGTCCATTTCCCACTCTAGGGAAGCAAATTTGTGCCAGGGTATCTGTAGACTAGATCACCATGTGAAAAATATTTTCCCAAATCAAAATATTGTGCTTCTTAATTGAACGGTGCCTGTTTGAAATAAATGGTTTTCTCCTGCTATGTGGGCTTTAAGGACCACTGAGACTCACAGTTCACCGGGGACGCGAGGAACCGTCACACATTTCAGAAACAGATCATTTTCCAGGAGGAACTGATGATCTCCAGAGAGCAAAAGACCTTTATTTTCTCAACCCTTTCTTCTGTTTAAATACCAACACTCTGTAAAAATCACTGCCATTCATCTTATAATCCAAGACTCCTCTGCAGGCACCATATAGTTTTATTACAGAAAAAGGGGGGATTAAATTTCTTTATTATTCTCAAATCAGATAACAAAACTCACATCTTAATTATTTATTTGGAACTTCCTGATAAATAGTTTATAATGTGAGCATCATATCAGCTACACAAAGTAATCATTTAACCTAGGAATGGGAATATTAGCTGTTTTGGGTTTGTTTTCCTGATAATGCTAAGTACTCTTAAAGTTGCAAGCAATCATCAGCAAAACCAATAATGTTCTCAATGAGAAAAAAAAAACACATCCTTTATATCTCTTTCAAAGACAGTATAATACTATGTGGAGAGATATTTCTGAAAATTATTAAATTTCAGGGGATAAATATGATGTGTACTGTTTGAAAAAATTGAATATTGAAGACTAAGATAATGAAATAACAATGTTCTCACACAAAATGGATGTAGTCAGTATCCACATAAGAAAACTGTTAAGTATTCTCTACTAAAATCAGACCTACAGCCTCCTGCTACCCAACGATCTTGTTTCTAAGTGTGTGGACTAGAGAATTTTCTGCACAGTGAACACTAGAAGAAATATACAATTCTTTATAGCGACATTGCACATTTTTGCACTAAACTAGTAACAAACTCAATGTCTATTGAAAGAATTGCTGCAGATTCACATATGGAATCCTGTGTTGCAAGCACATGAAGGACAGATACACATGCTCCGTGGATCTCAACATATATTTATCATGATATGCAAGTAGATCTGTGGAAATGCATGAACTACAAGAGAAGCCATTTTACAGGAAAGAAGTAAATATAAGCACATGATACTGAACATACTAAGCAACATTATGGAAAACTCTAGCTATAACCTACACCTACATGCAAATCTGGACTTTGCTTTACTTATTTAAGTAGATTGATCTAACTAAAATAATGTGGAGGAAATCCAGTAAGTCAGAATATTGCAATTTATGAGATTCAATAGAGGAGATTAGTAAATGATAAAGTTTTTAAGACATGTACTTGAATTTTATAGTACAAACTATAAATCTAAATGTTACTAAATGATGTAACATTAGATTTAAAAGAAAGGCACTGGGTTTTGATCCTACTGCATGTACTGGCTTTGTGGGAGCCTAGGCTGTTTGGATGCTCACCTTACTAGACCTGGAAAGAGGTGGGAGGTCCTTGGACTTCCCACAGGGCAGGGAACCCTGATTGCTCTTAGGACTGATGGGGGGGGGGAATTGATTGGGGAATGGGGAGGGAAATGGGAGGCGGTGGCGGGGAGGAGGCAGAAATCTTTAATGAATAAATTAATTAATTAATTAAAAAAGAAAGAAACATGAATAGCAAAAGGCACTCAAGGTTATCCTAGCTCAAAATGAGATACTAATAGACTTGTATATCATAAACAACAACAAAAAATTCTTGAGTTAGCAACCAAGACTGTAACAGGGTTTCATGATATCACTAACGATCATATTCCTTGTTTATTCTTGCTCATTCTTCTCTCTTCATAGTTTCTATTCTCATGGTGCTATAGGGTTACTATGCTGACAGCAGTTTGTCTCAATCTAAACCCTGAGGGATACAAGAAAACATTGCATTAAAACAGTATCAAATGATGCCTAGCAGCATGCTAGACTTTTGTTGCCATATAGACAAAAGTCATACAGACAAAAGACTACAGAAGGAAAAAAAAAGGATTACCATCATCTCTTTAGGGAAAGTGTTTGGAAACAAGGTAACCTCAATAAGGAAATAAAGCATGTTGTTTGTATAAATACCAGAACAACACAGAGAAATCATCCTTTGGGTATCAGGAAATTGGGACCAATAACTATTTTGTAAATGAAATAAATGGGGGTTAGATATCTTTATGGCTGTAAGTTGTATAGAGAATGGGAAACTACCCCAGTACATTCACAAATCCTGAACAGCACTGAAGAATTCTAGATGGCATAAAAATATGTGATGGGCTTTAAAGGGACTTAGAAAATGTTCAGCTTGGCTTTCATTACAGCTTCTCTTCATAGTAAATAGTTTACAGCTAAGCTGTAGTACTTCAGAACACAAGAGCTCATTCTTCCTGACCTCACTGCTTGGGTCAAGTAAAGTCTGCATTATGCTGAGTCTCTCTCTCTCTCTCTCTCTCTCTCTCTCTCTCTCTCTCTCTCTCTGTCTCTCTCTCTCCCTCTCTCCCTCCCTCCCTCCCTCCATTCTTACCCTTCCTCTCTGCCTCCTTCCACCTGTCTTTCTCCAGTTCTATGCATTACTGTTTTAGAAAAAAATAAAATAAAATTAGAATGAAAGTCATCCAAAAATTTCAGTTTATGTTAAAAAATGATGAAGTGGGAAATGCCAATGTCCTTGGCTATAACACTGTGTGCTCCAAATCTTGTTTGAAGAAACTTACCTCCTGCAGTATGGCCTAAACTCCATAATCCCAGACGCTAACTCTATGAACGGTTTCTTCCATTTCTCCCGAGTCTTGCTTCAGAAATTCGTCCTCAAGTATCCCGACTTCTTCTGAAGTGAGCAAGGGTTTGAATTCCCTCATTTGTATCTTCTCACCAGGAAACATTTAGAGAGGTTTGTATTTTGAAAGAGTACATTGTAGTTTGGGGAACTTGGATTTTCTGGGAAGTGATTCTATGTATTTGTGTAGTGAAATGGTATCCATGGAAAATGAATTTTTATTATGGATTGATGTCAAAGACGTTTGTAAATTCCTGGTACAAAACACCCCTGGGTTATATATACATCACAACTGAAGCATGAAGAGCGTCTCAGCGTTTCACAGAAGTCAGAGCAGACTTCATGATTCTCTCCAAGTGGATTATTCTGCTTCTCCTTTTTTTTTTTCTGCATTAACAAACCTTGGAAAACCCACCTTCTGTAAAAAAATATTCTAACTATATTTAAACAAAAATGAAAAGGTTTATATTAAATCCCTTGCATGTATAAAAGTATGATCTGTTTGTGCACAAGTCTTTCCCTATCTTTATCAAACTCTTGTCAGAGGCACCACTGCAGCTCAAAGCCAATGAGTCCCAGCTCCCATTTTTCATGCTGTTATCGACCTCTTTTCCTTGATTGTGACAGGGATGGGGCTTTGCCCGTCTCAGAAACAGAATATGACAAAAGTGATGCATGTTGACTCTGTGATGACACTACAAGGACATGGCCTACCCCTTTCTCTTTCTCACTCTCAGGAAGGAGCTGCTGTATCATTAACTGTCCTACAGAGAATCTCACATGAGAAGGAACGAAGGAGCCTCTAGAAACACCTAGTGATAAAGGGGCCTACCAGTCATCAACAGTGAGAAACTGAGCCTGTTAACAATCATGCAAGGATTCTCAGCATCGTATGTCTCAATGAAGCCTTAATGGAGACAATATTTCTGCCCATACGTCGATGTGACTTAAGAGAAAGGGAGAGAAGGATGCATTCTGAACCCACAGAAACTAGATGAATGGTCATTCCATTAAGTTGCTAAGTTTGAACAAAATTTTTCATGCAGCAATAGATAAATGTTATTCCAATTATTTTCCATTGGGAGATAAATGCTGGGAAGACGATTTTTTTCCCATTTAAAAAAAAAAGAACAGATAAATTAGCTTTTAGAACAGGTAATTTCATGTGACTAAAAGAAAGAAAATGGAATAGAATAACAGAAAAATATAAGGATGTTGAGATGGAAGATAGGATTAAAATGAAAAAATAAAAGGCAATATAATACTTACGCTTTTTAATTAGATATTCCATACATGACTACAATAGTATTTGATAAAATCTTTTTCTCATTTCCTCCCCACCACCTCCACCTCACCCTCTAGGACCACTTTTTCTTCCCGACTTCAGGTGCTCTCCTTTATCCCTAAACCCATGAAGTCTACTTAGAGCCATGCATATGCACATAAGTGGAAGACAATTTTCAGGATACTTCCATGAGAAGAATTTAGTCTCCATCCCTAGCATCCATCAATTATCAATAGGCCCTTAACTATTATGACCCCCTCCACTGACCATGCTGGGATTTATTCAGTCCTGAGCAGGTCTTGTGTATGTAGGCACAGTCACAGGGAACTCATCAAGTCAATGTCTTACCATGTCTGGCAAGTACTATTTTGCTGCAGATATCCACTACCTCTGAGCACAAGCTTTCTACCATTTGTTCAGTGATGGTCCCTGAGTCTCAGAAGGAGACACGGTAGGATACTGATAGCCCATTTAGAGCCAAACATCCCAAAGTCTGCTTTTCTCTGCCTAAATATTTTTCCAAGTTTTGAACAAGATAGGGGGAAGTAAAAAGAAAATAGTCCCCATGCATGGCTGGTAGGAGTGTGAAATAGTGTGAACCGTTTAGAATGTGAAAGTTTCTAAAGGCTCTCCCCTTGGTCCCAGCAATGCCACCCCTACATGTATACCCAGGAGAGTTAAAGTGAAGCACCATAGAAATACTGGTTGGTAAAGCTCATACCATCACTATTTATGATACTAAAAAAGGAGAAATGACTCCAGAAGCTGACAACTGATGAATGGATAATGGGAACCTGGGCCATGTCGTGCAGCGTAAAGCTGCGTCTTTTGAGAGAAATGAAGTACTAACCACCCTACAATGTGTAGGAACCATGAGGACCATATGTGAGAGCCACCAAAACAAACAGATATAGCCGTAAGATTCATGGCATTCAAAATGTTCAAAGTAGGAAAACCTTCACAGAGAGAGAGTAGACTAATGATTGGTCGAACTAGAGAAACAGAATGTTGAGACATGGGTTGGGGTTTCATTTATAGGGGATGGAAATATTTTGGGGTCAGTGGTTATATAACACTACTAACACACTAGAAAGGCTAACAGATTTTATGTGCTCAGATGGTTAGAACTTGAGAAGGTTATGCTACAGAAAATTTAATTTATTTTCTAAAGGCAAGTTAGAGAAGATGGAATGACAAGGGGATAAAGAAATGAAACAAAGCTGACAGGAAGAACTTTTGATTTATAGCTTCAACTATCTTCTTGGAGCAGTCAGTTTCAGCTGAGAGAAGCCTTGTTTCTGTGGGATTTACCCATCACTACACTCTACTAGAAAATAGCCCACACAGTAATCAGTCCCCGGAAAAGAAAAACCATGTAGACTCTAAACCATCTAAACATCTTTTCAACTTTAAACTACACTGAGGCCAGAGACCCTTTTATATGATTTTTTTCCTCTCCACATAAAATTTAATAGAGGGTTAAAGATTTTATTCTTTTTAAATGATTCCCTAATGGGATTTTATAAGTCACCTCCTAGAAAAATATTCTTTTTAAGTGCTTAAAAAATTAAAAATCTGTCATTAGGACATGAGACATGAAAGGAACATTCTCTTGATCAGGATTAAGTATAATCACAAACCGAGGAAGAAAGAAATGTGGCATGGAAGGAATGGGTCATTCTGATGCTTTGGGGGAGGAGGTTCTCAGCAGCACATGAAGAATTTATTATACTTTCACAAATATTAATACTGAATCACATAGACAGCAAATATGTCTACATTTACTTTTCCATCCTCTCCCAAATCCCACATGTGTATATACACTCCTTCATTGTGAAGCCAGCCATGCTGAAAAAAATCATAGTGCCAATTCCTTCCTTTAGTCTCCTCTCAATTGAAGCCCTCACAATTCTATTTCTAGCCTTTTAAATTATCCATCAATGGCTTTGTATCTGAGGTTTACCTACCAGGATCAACTTGCCTTAATCTATTTCTAATCTACTGGACTTTCTACATGCAAACATACAAGTTCACTTCAAATCCTCTCCTTCACTATAGAAGGCAAACTCTACTTGGGTCATTAAAACAACTTTGTGGGGCTAAGGAGATAGGTAAGTCAGTAAAGGGGTTACTTCACAAGCCTGAGGACTTGACTTCAAGCCCCAGAGTCATGCAAAGAAACTGAGTGTAGAAACACACCATTGACATCTCAACACTGAGGATGCAAAGATTGTGGATGCCGTTGTCAAGTAGTCCATCCTATATTTGGTGAACTCCAGGTCCATGAGAGACCCTGACTCCACAGACAGGGTGAACAGTGCCTGGCAACCACAGCTGAGGTGGCATCCAGGCAATCTATACACATACCACCCCAACTCACAAAAGCACGCCTGCATTTCTGAATCCTGAAACAGATTATTTTCTTCACTAAAACACACATTAGAAAATGGAAAGAAAAAGGAGGAGAAAAAAGATAAGAGTTTATTAATGTGAAAGTCTTGCTTTAGGAAACTTTGAATCAAATTGCAGCCAAGCAATCGCTTAACCACAGTTTGTTTAGCATTTCTTACAGTTAAGGGTGAGAAGAGTTGGAAAACTGCTAGTAGAGAGACTGAAATAGAATTTTAGCCTAGTTTACAAAACCCATTTCAGGGTTTTGCCAGCCAGCTTCTCCATCATTGTGGATTTGATATGCTAAGAGAGTTTTCTACTAACTTGGATGCAAAAATCTGTTAATTTCACAAGAGAAATTTTTTTGTTTTCTGTTCCACAGAGAGCTGCCCAGCTCCTGGGCAGGAAGCAGCACCTCCTGTCCACACGACCAACAACGTTATTAAAAGATCCCTCAGCATCCTCACCAGACTGCTCCATTAACTGCTTTGCTTGATTTGCTAAGATTCCAAAACACAGGACTCTGTGCAAAGCCATTGTCTGATTTGTACTAACTGTTTAATAAATTAATAGAAAGCATAGAAATTAATATAAAGCATAAAATAAATCTCCTTCTTATATTTCTATACCATTATGCTGCCTCTTGATTAAGTCATTCCCTTGGAATCTCTGCCACTTCCAACATGAGCATTAGGAATTACCAGAAAACCGAACTAATCATCAGCAATTGTATGATCGCCATTGCTTTCCTCCCTGTGGCTTACTCCATAGATTTTAGCATTCATCTAAGAAACAAAACTCTGAGGTAAGTTCAAAGTCTTGCTCTGAGACATCCTAGCTGTAGCTTGAGGAACAGCGCAGCTGCTCTTTCTGGAGATGCATCATGGGCTAACAAGAGTAAGGTTTCAATTATTTAATACCTATAAAGCTCAGAAAACTGTCCTGACACATAGTAAGTGCTAATAGATGCTAGTTACCATTATTATCCACGGAAGAAACATAAGATCACTGCTTTTCTTTACTCCAACAACTTATTTTAAAAGCACTAATTTGTCTGAGAACCATATTTGCCCTCTTTTGCTCTCAATTCTTCAGTAAACATAATGCCTTTTCCTGCTTCTTGAGTCTCAAATTCAGCAAGTCTGGGTATTAACGGATATGGACTATAAGTTGATGCTTCAAATCTAACCTGGTCAACTATAGCTTGAGGATGTTAGGAGAAAAAATTCGACTCATTTATTAGTCAAGTGATAAGGTGAAAGAGTAAAATGTTTTGGAAAGGGGGAAGGTGGGTGCAGCTATAGCAGGCAAATGGGAGGAGCCAGGGAGATGAGTGGGATCGGAATGGATGGAATGCATGATGTGAAATCTGCAAAGAATCACTAGAAGTTTCAAAAATGTTTTATTAAACTTTTGTTCTTTTTTTTTAAAAAAAAAAAAAGACAGAGTAAGACTGCATAGCCCTGGCTGGCCTGGAGCTCACTCTGTGGACCAAATGGTCTTGAACTTATAGAGTTATGCCCACTTCTGCTTCTCAAGTACTGACCTTGAAGGTGTGTGCCACTACACTGGCTTAACATTGTGCTCCTTTTGAGGACAAATAGGTGTGCAGATTGTGAGGATTATCATATTCTGTTACTGACAGTGGCTTACCCAAGAGTATCATTTTGTTTGTGTTCACTATATCAACCTTTTATGAGTCATGGATGCTATACTTGGAACGAGGTTTATTGAAAATATTTACCCTTGAAAGGACTTGAGAGACAGGTCAATTCGTAAAACTTGCCACATGTAGTGATATTTCATTTGCATTTTACTAAATAAAGCTTGTGTGAAGATCAGAGGGTAAAAGAGCTGCTCTGATCATCACAGAACAGGCAATGGAGACACCCAATTTTAATCCCAAAGCCACACTAGTTTGCCATAGAAACTGGGTGATAGTGATGCGTGCCTTTCCCAGCCATAGAGAGGAATATAAGACGGAAGGAGACAGCTCTCACACACAGTCTCATTCTGAGATTACTGGGGGACTGAGAACAAGGTAAGAGCCAGTGGTGAACTGTTTTGCTTTTCTGACCTTCAGATTGAACCCTAATATCTGTCTCTGAGTTTTTAATAATTCTACTTCAGTCACACAACCACAAGGATTTGAGTTTGTTCCATAGAAACTGTAAAAGAAGCCAGACATGGGCTTGTCATCCCAGCAACTGGGAAGGGGAGGAAGGCAGAATCCTGACTCTTGCTAGCTGGACAATCCAGCCACCTTGCAGAGCTCCAGGCCAATGGGAGACCTGCTTCAAAAAACAAAGTCAGAAGTTACACCCAAGAACACCAATATGGGTGCTTACATCTGAGCAGATCAAGGGTCACACTGATAAGCATGCAAATACAGAGAAGGGGAAGCTCAAGAGGCCTCAGCACCACACACGGATCTGGGAGGAGTTGTGGTAATGCAAAGACTATGACCAAAGCATAGTATCTGAAATTTTTAAATATACATTGAAAAAAATAGCTATAGGCAACTAAGAAATGCTGAGAGCAAAGGAAGTAGTCTACCCAGGAAAGATCACACACCAATTGATTATCTATTACCAAATGTCGAGTCCTGAAAATACACATACAGAGTGAACAGGTCACCTTGGTTATGTTTATGTACTTAGGAATATATATATATATATACACACAAACAAGTAACAACAATCAACAATTAATGAAAAGAATGGTTATTAATTTGAGAGAGAGAGAGAGAGAGAGAGAGAGAGAGAGAGAGAGAGAGAGAGAGAGAGAGAGAGAGGAAGAAGGGTATATGGGAGGGTTTGGAGGGAATGATGTAATTATGTTATAATCTAAAAAATGTTTTTAATTAAAAATCAAGGTGAATGGTTCCTGGGAGACAATGTTGATGTTGAACTCAGTTCTTCACAATCACCACATACATGAGAACATACACAATTTCAAGTCTCTCTCTCCCTATATATATAGAATATATAGAATATATATAAAATATATATATATCTGCAAAAGGTTTATCTCGGTCTTTAACGTAATAGTAATGTTTGTCTTTCTTATGCTACAGTCTTTCAAATGAGAGAGAGCATGTCTACTCTCCCAAAGAAATCTTCCTCATCACTAACCACATGCAATACCACCACACAGTTCCAACCAGAAACCTGAGGGTAAAAACTGATCCTCTATCCTCCTTGAATTATCATAACAAGTCAATTGTCATCTCATTAATTCTGTCTCTAAAATAGTTCTCATTACCCCCAAAAAAATCATTCCCTATGTCAGTGTTCTTATTCTTCTCTCTGTTCTACCCTTGGATTCCTCACAGTGCCCGATAAATTAAATCCGGGGCTCTGGCATTCCCCAGCCCTCCTCCCACATGGCCTCCACTTGCCCTTTCTGAGAATCACATCTAATAGCAGCTTTAAACATTTACATTCTGTTGTTATTTTCCCCATATATGCAAGATAATAGATAAACTCCTTAGAAGAATATATTCCCCCAAATGACTCCATCATATTCCAGAAGTCCTTCAACATGACTGGTTCCTGTTGCTTGAGCATTTCCCAATCACAAAGCTTCAATATAAGGCCACAGGTTTTCTCTCTGTCTATTCCTCTGCATGACAAAAATCTGTTCATCCTTTCAGATTCAGTCTGAATACGCCCTCTGATACTTTCCCTGGCTTTCTATACATCCCCCCAGATGACTAACCTTGCACATATGCGCAGTACCCTATAACTTCCTTTGTAGTTTCACTGAAGCATTATGACACAATACACCATGTAAATTATCTGCTTACATATTCATTACCTATGACATAGTACACAATGTAAGTTATCTGCTTACATATTCATTTATGCAAAACAGAGTTTTGTGCATCAGCTGGGTGCTGGGTGCGCTGCTGATTCTTCGGAATTCAGTTACAGACAAGATAGGTAGAGAGTAGAGGGTCTGTGCTGTTTTGCCTTGGAGATTGAGCAACTTGAGCCTAGCAAATGGATGCTACCCATCTTTGCATCCTCAGGTTAGATCCGAGACTTACATCTAATTAGGAAAATTCCAGTCGAAGGGTGCTCTCTCAGGAATAGCAGCCCACATCATCAGTACCTCGTATAAAGCCTGGTGTGTTGCAATTTCTGATTATTCAGGCATTTGTAAATATTTATTGAGTAACTCGTGCAATTAATCAGTTTTCTTTTTTATCTCGGCATCAACACATTAATATAGATCCCAGAGTATTTTCTAAATATCAAAGCTATTTTTCTAAATGAATCCAATTTTCAATAGCTCTCTGCTTCCAAATGAAATCAGTATGCTAAGAAAATTAAGAAAAAGATTTCACATATTTCTGAGTTATATACATCTTTCAGAGTTTAAATGTGATTTTTTAATTTTTTTTAAATTTATTAAAGATTTCTGTCTCTTCCCCACCTCCACCTCCCCTTTCCCTCCCCCTCCCCCGATCAAGTCCCCCTCCCTCGCCAGCCTAATTTTTTATTTAAAAGGTCTTTAATTTTTCTCACTTTATATACAAACCACAGTTCTCCTTCCCTTTCTTCCTCTTGCTTCCCCATCTTAATTTCAGGAATGAGAGCAGTCCTTACTCACCTGGATTTTTGTTGGAAGTCCCTACTTTTGCTTTTCCCCCACGCATCACCAATGGGTGCCTAAACCCAGACACACTTAGTTTTCTAGCCAATTCAAACTACACTGAAGTAAATATAACTTGGGTGACGTTTGGTTTTCTGTTTGACCACTGGGTCATGGTTCTTACTTTCTTGGGCAACCACTGGTAAACCACTTATCAGTCATGGCTGAAACATCAATTTGAACCATTCATTGGGCCTAAACCTATCCATTTTCTTACACATAGAATTTTGGTAAGGGCTAATTCTCTACCCAAATAAATTCAACTCATCATCCTAAATATGAACTTGGTCCTCACATCCATTCTCAGCAATTTATACATCAAAGATCTGATCACACTAAGACAACAGGTCATGGCGTAAGGCACCAGTCCAGAATAGTGTTACAGTCACCACTCACACCTGTTCTTTTAAATCCAAATGAAACCTTGACACTTATCAGAACTTAGATACCCACTTGCTTTAAGTGATATTTCCCATACGTATAAGCAGAAATGGGTGAAAATGACTAAAAAACCATTTCATTGCTTCTGGAGGCAAGCTTGCATTTCCTAAGTCCCTAACCAGTTGGACATGAGGGAATATCTACAGGAGGGATTAAGGAAAATGACCATTTGACAACAAGAACTAGATACCTGTACTTGTCTAACTTAAGAAGTTATACATTAGCTAATGTTCAGTGCTGCCATATCTTTTTATAATGTATGAAATGTAGTATATGCTATATAATATACTAGATCTAATATATACGGTTGTCATATTATCAGTACAACAAATATAAGAATGTTTTTCTTTTCACAATGAATGGAAATGGTAAAGGTTTCTGAGGTATTCGGCTAGAACCATTGAATTAGACAAATCGTTAGTAACATTTATTTCTAGTTTGTTATTATTATCCTCATCTCTTAAGCTAGTTTGTTTGGTATGTTGTATTTATAGGCAAAAAATATCCTGACCCAGGCTTTTAAGTTTCAACGCAGGCATGAGAGTAAACTAACAGAGACTGAATTTCATTCTTAGTCACAACAAAATAAGGTAAATGTATGAACTCATAGTAAACAAGAGGAAGAAAATAAACTCGTGGAGAACAGAGACAAGGAGACGGACAAACAGCAAAGGTAAGCCACCATGACTGCTTCTCCATTCACAGTTGTACAGATACACTGATGTGGCTATGAGCCCAAGAAATAAAGCAAAATATAATCATAGGGCAAGTCCAAAAGCTGATTTGGGACGTCAAGATGAGAGGGACAACAGAGCTACTAGGTGTGTTACTTTTCCTGTCACTCCCAACAGAAGGCTCCCCAAACCCATCTCTTCTGACCCACAACATGAGACAAATGGCAGCTCGGGTGTACCATTCTTTTCTAGGGTGCCTCTCAGCAACCTAAGGCAAGCACCAGGTGAGTTGATTACACCCATAAAGGAATCGTCATGATCCTTTCCATCAACCAGGGAAACAGCTGAGACCAATTTGTAGTGAGCTGCAATATATGGAGGGAAATTCCAAAAGTTTGCCTACCCTACGATGCCATTTGTAATATTTTCAAAACAACACACTTTTACATTTTGCTGAATAGGATAATAGTTGCCCTGAGCTGGGAGAAGAATGTAAAGGAAGGGCGGCATGTTTGTGCACACAGATCCTAGTGACAAAACTGCTTTGTATCTGGATGGTGGTGATGCTGCATGTAGCAACAAATGGAATGAAGTCAGGTGGGACCAATCCTAGGCAGATATACATGTCTCCACACAGAAACTTGAGCTAACAGAATGAGATCAGTGAAATGAATGGAACTCACCATCCTAGCTGAGGTATTCTTCTGCCAGTCTGTTCAATGGAACCAACAAAGAGAGCCCCATGAAGGATACGAGGGATCTCTTCCAACCATGCTTGCAACTGCTTGAAAATCTGCAGCGATGTGTTAAGTTTTGTAATTCAGAAAAATCGCAAGACCAAAGACAATCTTATGCCTCATTCTATGACCTTCCTAATTTACAAGTCTCAGAACAGTTGGACTAGTTCTGGAAATGCCTACAAAATGAGAGGCCTCTCTGCTAAGGCCTTGGTGCACTCTATATACCTGCTAACTTTTTTCAGAAATGTCTACAAAGTTCTATCAAATTCTGAGAAACAGTTCTCTTACTCCCCTCTCTCCCTTTCTTCTCTTCTCCCATCTCCATCTCTATATCTCTCCTCTGCCTCTCTCTTTCATTTGTTTAAGTCTCTATTTAGCCTTCTGCCTGCATCACAAACCAGTACTGTCATCAAAAAGCAGGGCCACATTTACCCTTGTATCATCTATTAACTTCTGGATATTTCAATAAAGTTAATTTACTCCTTATAGGGAGTAAAAAAATGAGTATAGAGATAATGAAGGAAGCTTACAGTGAACATTATAGCTGCAAACAAAACTGTGAAGTGCTGTGTTATGTGAATGAGCAGCTAGGAAGTCCTTACAAAGAAACTATAGAAGAACCCAGTCCAGCAACGTGCTATTTAATGCAACTTGCTCAACAGCAACTAAAGTTTTCAAATATCCACCATCCTTCATTGCAAGTATGTTAATCATACTTTGTGTAAATCAATTTTTATATGCAAATTATCGGTGCAGGGGGTTGGAGAATGAGACAAATACCTAACTTTTTTGGAGGGCCCTCATCTGAGGATCCCTCCATTTCCCTAGGACAGATTTTTCTGTCTGCCTTTACTTTAAATGCAGCATGACCTGCTTGGTTCTGCTGAAATAGACGTGAGCAGGATGCATTCAGAATAGCTATCTCAGGAAGGGCTAGCTCTAGTCCTCCAGTGTGAAGGCATTTCCCAATCTTCCTGCCTGGGAGGTTTCCGAGGAGACATGCCCAACACACAGAAAACATTCAGGAGAGGAACTAGGCAAGTTGAAATAGTTTTTCCCTGAATTTCCCATATTTAATCGCAGAAGGAAGCTATTTTAAATCTCAATATTTCCAACTGATGACAATGAATTTGTACATGACAGTTCTTCTTTATGAGAATAATAAAGTCAAGTTGAATGTCTAATCCTTTATCCAAAATATATTATTATCTTTTGGACTCGATATTTGATTCACTTTCCTTAAGAATCTCTCATCGTATACAGACTTAAATCAAAAGTAAAATAAATAAGGAGACAACCAAGGAGAGTCTGGAGCAACAAGCTTTCGCTACCAGCGGATATGGAACCACCTTGATAATTTCTATTTTTGGTCAATACACGATGCCTGAACCTAATAATGATTTAAAACTAAGAGAGAAATTGCAATGCCACTAAAGATGGTCATTTCATTCTGGGCTGAAGTGTGAGCTGGAGTCACATTACTGTACAAGGGAAGGTACTATTGAACTCTGCTTAAGGCTGTAACTCAATAAGCCACAATGTCTCCTGGGGCCCCTACATCTAAGTCTCTATAGGTTATTCAATTTATGACTTTTTGTCAATCTTTCTCCCAATTCATTTCTAAACCACTATTGACATCGGATATAAAAATTGGATTTATGGAAAACCCCAAAGGGCATGTTGATGCCTGTTTAAGGCCGCCAGAAGGGCCCATTTCATGAATATGCTGCACTCGTGGCAGTAACTCGTTTAGAAAGGTTGAGACAAAAACGCATCCAAAAACGATGCAATCTATTTATAAATTCAGCAAAAATATCCATAAAACTGAACCATAACTGGAAATTTTCTCTTGTCACGTTGTTTATTATAACTCTTTGGTTCATGAGTATTATATTATGCCACAAGTATTTGAACTATGTCTTTAATTAAGCATCAATAAAATATGAGTTAGTTTTCCCAACATTCCTATTACATAATTAGTGAATAAGCTAACACAAGTTTGCACTACGAGTCTTTATATAAAATTTAGTAGGTGCATATGAATAAGTTTATTTAGTGGATGAACTAACCTTCCAAACAAAAACAAACATTTTTTATCTGAGTCAGTTTTTCCTTACGTGTAGAAATAAGTTCCAAGGAGAAAGGAATTTAATCAAATGCTCAAAGAATTAACTTTGAAATTTTAGAAGAAATATTAAGTGCAAATATCTGTGGTTTTTATTTTTCAGTGTGCTCAAGTCACACCTGCCCTGTCCCATCTACTGTAAGAATCCTCATAGCAGGTCGCGTCCAGACAGGGAAGGAACCACATTTGAGCCACAGGCCACCTGCGCATCTTGCCCACCTGCTCCTCCTTTTAGCAATGAGCCTGGCTCCCTCAGTTGCTCTTTCTCTGGTCTGTCCCCTACTTACCTCTCACTCTGAGCATGAGAACATTAAATGATGTCATGGACAAATAAATGCAACAAGCTAAGGTTAAACACAGCATTATTTTTATAAAGAATCGTCATAACATACAAAGGAAAAGATACAGGCAAGCACTGCAGCTTGGTAGAGGAAACAGAATCTCTCATCCCACTACCTGGAGATATTCACTTTATTATAAATTAAATTCATACTGATAGATATGTAGATGATAGACAGGTGACTGATAAGTTATAGAATGTAGACAGATTGCTTTTAGGCATAGTAAAATTTATTCCAAGAAATTAGGACAATCTCTTCAGGTAATTGCATGGTTTCTTACAAATATTGTGATTAAATACATAAGTGCAACTTCTTGGATTAAATCACTACTATATTAATGGGCTAAACCCCAACATTAGATAATAATAATTTTCCTTTGTACATGTGTATACATATATGTGTGTGATACATGTGTGTGTTCATTGTTTTGGGAGTGAAAGCATATGTGTGTATACTTATATATGCATGGAGGTGTGTGTGTGTGTGTGTGTGTGTGTGTGTGTGTGTATAAAGTGCTGTGAAGGTCAGAGGTCAAAGTTGAATGTCTTCTTCAATTGTTTTCCACCTTATTTTCAGAGATAGGTTCTCCCTTTATGAATCTGGGGCATTCTGATTCAGTCAAACTGGCTGGACATAAAAGCTACAGGAATCCTGCTTCTACCTTCCCAGCACTGGGATTACCTAAACACAGCACTGAGCACAGTTTTTTTTTTTTGGGGGGGGGGGTTCTGTGCACAGAATCCGGACCTTCGAGGCTCCAACTGTAAGCATTTTACTGACTGCCATTTCTCCATCCCAAGGAACAGTTTTTCTTGAATTAAAAATAATGAAAAAAACTTATAAAGGAGTTCACTATATAAGCCACAAAAAAAATCACCAGCAAGCAGTTATCACATATAAGGCATTATTTAAAATGCCTTCAATAATTAACACATTTAATCTTCACTATATTTTTAACAAATAGAATGATTGTTGTCCCCATCATAACACAAGATCCAGGGAAACTGAGAAATTGCACGTTCACACACCAGCTAAGAGGCAATAGTTCTCAGTGGAGCTGTAGGAGCTCAGGGAAACTATGGCAGAAGGAAATGCATTAACTTGTCGAGATAAAAATAAAACCTTCACAGTTATGATCACAGAGAATCTGGATCGTTAATAACAGATCAAGAAGTACAGGCAGGCCTGTGACAACATGGGGAAATCATACAATGCAGAGCACAGAAGTGTATGCAGAGCAAAGAGAAGAAAAGTAGCTAATACTTAATACCAAAAGAAAAAAGAAAGACACAAAGGCCAGTAAGGAATATGTGATACATGTAATAAGTATCTAAATTAACTAGAATAGTAGATAATAAAAAGTAGTTACAAATATTCTTTTAAAAGTCTTGCTAGGCAATGTCTCTGCTCAAGCATCTGAAATAACAGCCTGTATCCTAGCATTACAAATGTTTCCTGATGAGTCAATTAATTTATATACTGATAGTATTTACTATTAAATCCCGTCTTTATGTTTTAGTTCTTTCCTTCTTTCTTTTTTCTTTTCTTTTTTGTAGTATGGAATAGCACCTTTGGAGGAAAAGATATTCTTGATTGTTCTTTCAGAAACTGTGGCCTGAGCAAATACTGGGATGACCCCTCCAGTGCTGTCTTGTTGGTTCGGGTACCAGCCATTATACCACTGCCAATTACCAAAAAGACTAAGCAGACTGAGACGACCCTGTATCTAGAGAAACGAGATTCTGGATAGACAGCTGCAGTGATTGCGGGCATCACGGTGTCTGCTGCTGCAGCCATGGTTGCAGGACCGGCAATAGCACAAACATCGTTGGTGTCGCACACCATAGATAAACTGGCGAGACAAGTCAACGATGCTCTCCAGACTCAGGATGCCCTGAGTATCCACATTAAATTTGGACTTTTGAATTTAAATCAAGAGACTGCCCTATTGTAGGAGCAGGTGAACTTATGACTAGTACAACAAATGTCTTGTTCACACTTTTATCATTCCATTTGTGTGACATCTGTTAATATTGCTAATGCCTCTTATGTGGTGAAACACCAACAGCTCAATGGTTACTTAAATAGCCTTTGAAATGTTAGAATTAGCACACCAGATTGTTGATACCTGTATGCCCTGTTTTAGCCAAAGGCTTGGTAGAATACCATAGCCCAAATGGGAGGCTAGGTCCAGTGGTGATTGGGGACCCTCTAGCTGGCAATCTTAACACCTGTTGCCATGGACATTCGTCTCGGAATTCTGTGTAAGATCAGACAATCCATGAGAATGTAGCATACGGTCATTTAGCAAGTCCTTCTGAGCCTGTTGGCCAGTAACTCAGATGTACCCCAGGTTTGCTTACAAATACTGCACCAACAATGAAGACTCCACTGTAGACAGGCAACTTCTACAGAAGAGGGGCTGCCTAAGACAGGGAAGGGGCCTCCCAAAGACGGGTAAGGGTTTACTCTTCTGAAATGGCCTCAGACAGGACGGTTTTAGGGGGGGGACATGTTGGAACCATTTGGAGTCCTGGCCTCCAGCTGTTCTTCCTTGCTAGAGATCTTTCCTTTCCTTCTGATTTGAGTTACTAAAAGCTTTGTCAAACTCGTTTACCAACTCTGCTTCACGAGCATGTGTTGCCTTGGCCTTGAGGATCAGAGGATAAGGTTTTCACCTGTTGGCCCACTTGACTATTGGGTATAGAAGCCTCCGTGGGGCTACTGAATAAAGGGCTTCTTACCAGTGACCAAAAAAAAGTCTCGCTATGGAAAAAGAAGAACAAATAAACAAAGTTTTGAATCCATAAGCATGAAAGGAAGGCTTCCCAGGGACTTGTACACAGGAGACTATACCAAGAAACGCTCGAGTGACGTTATGAGACAGAGCAGGAGGTGTGCATGCACACTGAAGAAATGAAGCCACACTAAAGGTAAAACTAAAGTAATCAGATTGACCCCACACTTCCAAGTACTATTGGTGCTAGCCATCAGTGTAATGATCTCCAAAGAATCTCCAGGAAATAAACTGTACCCAGTATGCATTTCACGTTCTATCACTTAAAGCTATCTGCAATTGAAACTTTACTTTTCTTGAGCTCATCTTGGAAAACAATGAATTGTAAACAAATTTTGTTTAATAGTGGAGTGGAAACCTATGATACCTCCATGCACATAGAAAGAAAAAAACTATCCTAACTCTTTGTCTTGACTCCTTTTATGAGTCAGACTGCATCAAATAAATACCTGAATTATGCTTACAGGAGAGATTGTCCGTGTAATAAACACAGCAAATGAGAGGAAACTAAAGTTTGAGAAGATTAAGTTGAGAGTGTACAGTCTTGGGTCGTGGTGGGACTCTGCTTTAACACCAGCACTCAAGGGAAAGAGGCAGGTAAATCTCTAGGGATGTTATTTGAAATTTTGATATCTAATTTCTTGAGTTCTTTATATATTTTGGAGATCAGTCCTTTGTCTGATGTGGGGTTGTAAAGATCTTTTCCCATTCTATAGGCTGCCTTTTTGTCTTATTGACTGTGTCCTTTGCTTTACAGAAGCTTCTCAGTTTCAGGAGGTCTCATTTATTTATTGTTGCTCTTGGTGTCTGTGCTACTGATGTTATATTTAAGAAGTGGTTTCCTGTGTCCATGCATTAAATACTATTTCCCACTTTCTCTTCTATCATGTTCAATGTGGTTAGATTTATATTGAGGTCTTTAATCCATTTGCACTTGAGTTTTGTGTATGGGGATAGATGTGTATCTATTTTCATTCTTCTACATGTTGACATTCAGTTATGCCAGCACAATTTGTTGAAGATGCCTTCTTTCTTCCATTCTATAATTTTAGCTCCTTTGTCAAAAATCAGGTGTTCATAGGTTTGTGGATTAATATCTTGGTCTTCAATTCCGTTGGTCAGCCTCTCTGTTTTTATGCCGGTACCAAGCTGTTTTCAGCTCTGTAATAGAGCTTGATGTCAGGGATGGTGATGCTTCCTGCAGTTCCTTTATTGTAGAGGATTGTTTTGGCTATCCTGGGTTTTTTTTCCATATAAAGTTAGAAAATTCTAAACAAAAGAATCTCAAATGGCTGAAATACACTTAAGGAAATGTTCAGTATCCTTAGCCATCAGGGAAATGCAAATCAAAATAACTCTGAGAAACTGTTTTATACCAGTCAGAATGCCTAAGATCAAAAACACCAATAATATCTTATGCTGGAAAGGTTGTAGAGTAAGGGGAATATGCATCCATTGCTGGTGGGAATGCAAACTTGTACAACCACTTTGGAAATCAGTATGACGGTTTCTCAGAAAATTGAGAATCAATCTACCTCAGGATCCAGCAATACCACTCTTAGGCATATACCGAAAAGATGCCCAATCATACTATAAAGGCATTTGTTCAACTATGTTCATAGAAGCATTATTTCTAATAGTCAGAACCTGAAAACAACCTAGATGGCCCTCTACCAAAGAATGGATGAAGAAAATGTGATACACTTACACATTAGAGTACTACTCAGCAGTAAAAAACAATGACATCTTGAAACTAGCATGTAAATATATGGAACGAGAAAACACCATCCTGAGTGAGATAACCCAGACCCAAAATGATGAATATGGTATGTACTCACTCATAAGTGGATACTAGCTATAAACAAAGGCGACTGAGCCTATAGTTCATGATCCTAGAGAAGCTAAGTAACAAGGTGAACCCTAAGAAAAACATATAGATTCACTTGGAAAGTTGAAATAGACAAGATTGCCTGACAAAACTGGGAGCATGGGGGTGGAGGAGAAGAGAGGGTGAAAGGGGAAGAGGAGGGGAGAAGAAGAATGGGGAGAAGAACTTGAGGGAACAGGATAGTTGAGGTGGAGGAACGACAGAGAGCAACAACAACAACAACAACAAAAAAGATATCTTGATTGAGGGAGCCATTATGGGGCTAGCAAGAAACCTGGCTCTAGAGAAATTCCTAGCAATCCACAAAGATGACCCCAGCTAAGACCCTAAGCAATAAAGGAGAGGGTGCCCAAACTGACCTTGCCTGGAACTCAGACTGATGAATATCTTAAATATCACCACGGAACCTTCATCCAGCAACTGATGGAAAGAGAGGCAGAGCCCTGTATCGGAGCACTGGACTGAGCTCCCAAAGTCCAGTTGAAGAGTGGGAGGAGTGATAATATGAGCAAAGAGATCAAGGCCATGGTGGGGACATCCACTGAAACAGTTTACCTGAGCTAATGGGAGCTCATCAACTCCAGCCAGACAGGGAAGGAACCAGCCTAGGTTCAAACTAGTCCCTCTGAATGTGGGTGACAGTTGTATGGCTGGGGCAGACAACCAAAAACGTAAGAGAAGTGACAGTCTCATAGCAGATGTTCTAGTCCTCCAGCTCTGACAATCCCTCCATCCTTACATGAAAATTACTAAAGAGATGATTTAAGCAATGGCTGTCAAAATAAAAGGTACTCTTTACTTACTTAAACAGACTGGAAAAATATTACTGTTAGCAGAAAAAGTATCTGATGTAACATAAATTTCCATTTGGGTAGGATCATTACATTCTGGTAGTTTCAGGTAATGCAATGCTCTATAATTTAAAAATATGTTATGTGCTATATAGATAGTTTATATGCTTTAAAAAATCAGAAAATACATTGGGTCAGTTCTGAAGCCATCTCCAAAATACATTTGTGAACATCTGAGTATAGAACAATGATGTATGCTGAAATGTTTAAAACTATTTCTGAAGGGAAAATATTTATAAATATGCTTTATTTGGAGATTACTTTGGAAGACTGTAGATATAGAGAGTAACTGAAATAGTTGCCTTCGTAGAGGAGGGTTGAGCAAAACCTATTCTACTTCCTTTTTTTTAATATTTAGCTAAGTGTGCATTAGTCATTCAGAAATGATAAGATCTTTATTGCTCATTTACAGGGAAAATTGGCAGACTCTATTTTGAGTGAATGGAACATGAAGATGTAGATAGAAGTTAGTATATAAATTAAACCATAGTATTTTAAAGGAAATAAGTATAAAGTATGAGGGATTGGGTCATCTCTAGAACCAGATTTGGTGTAAAAGGAGGAACTGGGAGAAAGAGAAATCGAAGAGAAGAATAATGAAGAGAAAGAAATATACCCTGAGAATACGAATGTGCCAGTTGGAGATTTCATTTCAGTGCTCACATCAACATCAGGACGGGACAGGGCTTGAACATGCTCTCAAGCTCATGGCCACCGAGGGGCAAGAGTGGGGAAAGACAAAACACTCCTGTCAAGCCCAGTGAGTAGATTTTCCAATAACTTCCACCCAACGACTTCACTTTGTCCCTCACCCCCCTCCTCACTGCACTGGACTGGAAGTGGGGCACATGTAGTCATCCGGATAGCTCCCCAACTAGACCAAGCAGTGGGCTTTCCCACTGGAATAGCATCTGCTATGAAGGAGACTGGAAAATACCCCAAACTACTCCAATGGTACTCTACTCTGCAGTTTGTCAGAGAGACCTGAAGGTTTCACATTCAGAGTTTTTACTGTGGGTGCAAACTATTTACTGTTTTACTATTGATCCTAGAGGAAATGTGGGTACTAAAGGCTGTTTGGTTGTTGAAGAAGCCGGTTTATGCTTCAGTCAATGCCCCCTGCCACACACACACACACACACACACACACACACACACACATGCACTCTCTACAGTCTAAGGCAGGTTGAGTAGTGGTCCTGGCCAATGAAGCTAGACAGAATAAAGTCCTCCTGTGAAGCTCTCAGTCCCCCGTTTCCCATATGTAGTCCTGGGTCTCAGTTCACTTTCACAGCATTCTCTCATCTCCAAGGTTTTACTAGTTATGGACTTGGCTCATTTCCTCCTGGAAGCACAGGAAACTGTGCCTCTGTAAATGCCACAGACAATAGAAGACTGATAAGGACTCTGGAGGATGGGACAACTGTCCAAATCACAGGAACCACATAGGGCACAGAAAGCTCGGACCTGTACATGAAGATGGCAGCCTGGCAAGTGAGAAAGCCCTTGGAGCTCCTCGAGTTAGGAGATGGAGGGAAACGGGGGTATCCCTCTGCAAGGAGATAGGAGCACAGCATTGAAAGGAGCTCAGAGAAGTGATCCATTGGCCAAAGAAAAACTACAGAGACAATTCGGTCTTTTCTCTCTAGTGCTCTCTCTCCCCTCTCTCCTTCCCTCTCCCTCTTCCGTGTGAATGTGGACATAGTCGCAGTGGTCAGATAAGGACAGGTTTAGAGTGATCCCTGTTTGGCATGCACTCCACTTGTGTTTGCTTAAAAATAAACAAGTGCTTACTGGCTCCCGAAGAACAATCGCAATCTCTTCCTGCCGTTCCTTTGGTTCACAGAGAGCTGAATTTATAAGGCATCCAGGTATTTAAATGAAATCAAGGCTCTTAATTAATTAAATGCATAAAAAGCAAAATGACGCTATGTAAATACACTTAAAATATAATGGCTAGAGATTTAGCAGAATACAAAGAAGGAACACTCCACAGGACCCACTTCCAAGCTGGAAGGCAGACTCAGAGGAAAGTGAAACTCTCTGCAGGACCCCAAAGTCTAATAACAGTCAGGCTTGACATGCCCATTGTTATTCAAAACCGGTTACCAGGAACAACCTCCAAATGAAGCCCTCAGCAAGTACAAGCTATAAAAAGCACTGGCTTGTCACTAAGAGAATATGAACAAGTTTAGCACATCTACGTTTCCACAGTTCGGGTTTGCAAATGTGAGGCGATTATCAAGGGATTTTTAAGGAAGATAGCGCTCTCTCTAAATCTTTTTATCCAGGCGTGATACACAAATGTGCAATATATCTTTCCTATAATTAAGTAAACTGTTCCCTTGTCTCATAGTTATTCACCAACTAGTGACACCTACATGATCTTTCTGCAGGAGGAAAAAAAATCAAGATTAATTTATCACCAAGTAAACTCCTAGGAAATGGGCATTTTAGCTGATTGTTCCGGTAGTAAAATATTTGAGAAAATACTTTTTTCAGTGTATTTCCTTTTCTACAGCGCTTTTAATGACTGTTTAGAATTGTACTTACACTGCCTTAAGAGCTGCATTCTATTTGCTAATTGCCCCTACTCAAGAGAAAACCAAAAGGAGAACTAAGGGGAAGTGTTAAGTATGAGACTATAAAGTGTCTGAGGAAAAAAAAATCTGAAAAAAGATATTTGCAGATATTCCTTAGTGAAATCTACCATGAGGAAGCACTAGTTTTAACAATGTTTCCAAATTCTAACTAGACAGACAAACAAGGAAGACGACATCGAGTTGTACGTGCGATTCTGTTTGCCCTCTGTTCCTGAGCACTGAGATGCAAACTAAACAAAAAAAATTAGTTTGCACATGTACAAAGGAAAATAAAAAGAAATTTCATTTCAAAAAATAATTTTTCATTCAGTTTGCTAAGTAGTCCGGTAACAGAGAACATTCCTCTGAAAGAGTAAGATGCAGGGGGAAGTAGGAAAAGAAAGGTAATTCCAGACAGCAGACACCACATTCTGTGTAACTTTCCATGCTTTAAGGCGCCAAAGAGGATGGAATCTTGCCAGAAGGTAAACAGTCCGGGGTAAGTAGTGATGGGAGGTCAGGAGAATTGGATAAAAGTTCAATTAAGACAACCCATAAATGTTGGTTTTAGGGTTGTGATGTTTCTCTGAAGAGTAATGTGGAGGGTTTGGAAGATCCTAAAGAAGACCTGTAGTGAAATGACATTTCATCCTGAAAGGAGTGAAATACACTTATAGCTACGTAAGACCCAAGAGACCATCACCAGCTCAGGAAGCAGGCAAAAATACTTCAGGCCCGGTGTGGTCAAGGTGATCTTACCCTACCGGTATCAAGTTCACCTTCAAAATACACTTTACGCTCCAAATGCAGACTGGGTAAACTGCAAAGGGGCATGCAAGGGGCACCTCCCCAGCCATTCCTGTCTACAAAGCACGCAGGCCCTCTCCATAATGGCAACCAACTTGGCTGACTTTCACCCATCTATTCTGTGATATTTGCACACTTTCACACACTTTTCTACCCCTCGCCTACAATTCTCACACCGAGAGCTACGTATTTGATGTACTGTGATGGGCTTTGCTTTCACTCCTAAATAAAATATCTTGGAGATACTTTTATATTAATGCACAACACACATCCTCGATCTATTTTGTTTAACTGCTACGTATATTTTCTACCATGGATATGGACCCATGATTTATTTAGCCAGCCTCCAATTGCTGGATATTTTGGATTGTTTTTATGCTGCAATAAGTATCTTTGCATGGGTTTTATTGTGTGCCTCAACAATTCTATCTACTGAATTCTAACTCCAGTAACAATGTTCATATAGCAGACTATCCCAAAATTCAGTGATATAAACTGACAATGTTGGTATAGCTCACAGAAATTAGAGACAGTTCTCAGCTGGAAGATTCTTCTGCTCCAATTGGTGTCATAAGAGTTGATGCTTCCCACCTCACCTAGCAGACAGGTTATAGGAGGTGATCCAAAATGGCTGGAATTCCTTGGTGGAATTCTGGGAGAATGGGTGTTTCCTCTCTAAGGTCTTTGATCAAGAGAAAACCCCCCTCACCTTTCCAACATAGTAAGCATTTTTATAATTACAGAGCAAACTCTAGAAATCTTTCTTTGGGACTCTGCTTCATCCTGGTCCAAGGGAATTCACCTTCTTTCTTCTTTATTGCCTGTAACAGTAATTCCACTTCATGGACTACTTAACATTTATTCTTTCTTCACACTGGTAGCTCTGAGAAGATTCGAGGGTTGCTGTTCCTTGTTCTTTGGAAAATTTTTCAGCTCTTTGCATTTCAAATTGATTGTACCAATGCAATACTTTAGCAATCTTTGTGAGATTCCAATGAATACTAGTAAGGCATATTATACTACCCCCTAAACCACACCATAAATCTTTCAAGACAGATTGTCTTGTTTTCAGGGTAACTTAGGGTGCCGTGAGAAGCTCCTTTTTAAAACCATAGAAATCTTTTGGTCTAGTTTAGAACTTCCTTGAGATGTGGCCCTAAATCTTTCTGACACTTTAATAAAGGATTTTGTAGGTGTTTCCTTGAGGCAATCTTTATCTTATAGTGATTTTCAATTTTGAAAACATTATAGAGAAACTAAAGAATAAGTTATATATACAAATAACAATCCCAAACTGGTACATTTTACTCAAGTTTAGTTGCAAAACATCACTTTGTTTTGTAGCTCAATTATCTCTGTGATTGAAGACTAAGAGGAGGAAAAAATAAAACACTAGAATTCCATAATTAATACTGTTCTTCAAAAAAATTCAGCCAGAGTCACCAATTTATTGGTAAAAAATATTCCTCTTTATAGACTTATTTTTTCTTTTAATTGTGTGTGTGCATTTGTGTGTGTGTTTTACTTTGCATTAGTATGTATATGTAAGTGCAAGTTGAAGAATTTCTGTACCTTGATATTAAGTCTCTTTAACGATGTAATAAATCAAATCAGGTCAAATTAATAAGTCCAGGTTTAATCTAAGCAAAACATTCCTTGGTGATCCCAGGTGAAGGAGAGAAACTCGTGAGGGAGAACCACATGGCAGATCAGGACTACAAATAAAATAGCCTGTTGGCATGATCTGGAGCATTGCAGGGGGAGGAGCTGCCAATGGCAGATTTTCTCAGGGACTGGGTCCAGAATGGGAGGAGGAGGGTTGAATGGAGTTTCCCAATACAAGTGTGCAAAGAGGCCAGAAAGGAACATTGAATATCCTAGAAATAGAGTTATATAAAATCGTGAGCCCAAGATGTGAACTGAACTCAGGTCCTCTGTAAAAACAGTATAAATTCACTAAATCATCTGTTAGCCCTAAGCAAATAATAATTCTATATTTTCATAATTTCTGCCAATCTTCAACCCTCTCCTTGCAACTATGGCCTAGAAGAGGACATAGCATTTTAAAATTTTTGTTAAAATAATGTTTTTCTTGGTTGTATATAATTTTTTTCTGATTATATATGATTAATTTAAAAATCCCAAAACTTGATAAAGCAAAAACGACTTAGCTATAGCTCTCAATTCCTTTGGGTGGCACTGAGCTGTGTGGTCCTTCTTCCTTCTGTAATCTTTTGGTGGCACTTATGAGTGAACTCTAACATCCAAGATAGCTTTATTCAAGTCTATACATGTATTCAAAGTAAATTCTATGGAAAGCCTAAGAGGGTTTGGAAGAAATAAGACAAGTTAAAATCTACACAGTCCCATATATCAGTTCATCAACAAAGGCAATGAGGCTAGGAACTCAAGCATATTGAACATGTGTGCTTTTCTATGTGTTTGAGTGTTTGCATTTTGGCTTTAGGAGGCTGGGGAAAGGATAGTGTGTCACTATAGAAAGAGTGGCAACAGAAGCAGATGAGCTATAATTCTATAGCATGAGTCAGCGTCCTGTTAGTCAGGCAGCTCTCTTGCTCTCCTTGTTAACATTTCTCCTGACTTTCCTGACTCAGTAGTCTGCCCAGGATTGGCTAGCTGACTCATGATTTGGGCTTTTTATAGACCAGGAGTGTCAAATATGAGTCATCCTCCCTTTCGCCACAGTTCATTTAGAAATTATCTTCCAACTCCTCTCAGATAAGATTAACCTATTATTTAATCAAAGCCAATAGCATTGTTAAGACACCATATTAATATTTAACCTCTTGGTTCCCCCTTATATCATAATGTACTGTGATTCCCATTTGTTTCAGTAAAAGTATTTCAATGTTTCTTGAGGAAGTTATGTGCTGGCCTCCTTATTAGTCTGTATGGTTCCAGGAATTATTTTTTTTTTTTAAGTATAGAGAAGAGTGGCCATCCTGAGAAACAAGCTTACTGAAGAAGATATTATCATTCTCTTTTGGGTTTTCAGAGACTGATCTATGACTAAAAGTAGACCAGACAAGGGCTATGAATGTAGGAGGAGGCTGCTTGTAGGGTACCAGCTGCTTACCCCGGAGATAATCACACAGAAACTGTATTAATTAAATCACTGCTTGGCCCATTAGCTCTAGCTTCTTATTGGTTAACTTTTACATATTAACTTAACCCATTTATATTAAACTGTGTATTGCCACATGGCTGAGACTTATCGGGTAAAGTTCCCAGCATCTCTCCAGCGGGCTACATGGCTTCTCCCTCTGACTCTGCCCTTTTTCCTCCCAGCATACAGCCTAGCTTTCCCTACCTAGTTCTGTTCTTCTTTGCCATAGGCTCAAAGCAGTTCTTTATTCATTAACCAATAAAAGCAACACATAGACAGAAGGACCTCCCATACCATGTGACTGCTGGGAGAGTTTACTCTAAGGGAAAAAAGGTACACTGTGGTTGAACGCAGCCTATGTCTATGGCAGAAACAAATATTTAAGAAGGGATTTAACATTGTGACTATTTAGAAAAATAACAACAGTAGGTTCTACCTAAAAGTTTATGGCCTCCCTAGTCACAAGATTTTGATTAGGATTTGAGCACCAAGCCTAAAACTCCAATTTTAATCTTAATAATATGAAGTTAATGTGCAAACTTACTAGTAGCTTACCATTTTAAGATCCAGATTTCTTACCAAGTGGCAAAGTCAAAGATTCTTAATGTTCTTTACATCTGTAAGACAGTCTTGGGGCACACCCCTCAGGAGTCTACAGAACAGTCTTTGACCTCTGTGATCTCAGTGCTATTTCCATTTTGTAATGTCCCTTATTTCTCATGGGTTTAAAGAGACATTTAGCGGGAAGACCCTCATTATCAGCCATCATAATTTTTCCAACAGAAACTGAGGACTTGACAAAAAGTTTTGCATAGGTAACATAGCCAATGCTGGCAGCGAGAATGGATGACAGATGGCCTGCTCCTAGAAACACCTATCTGGTATTAAATACATTCTCAGTAAGTAACGATCTGACCTGCATAGGTGGCATTCATATCCAAACATCCAATCTAGTCAATGATGAGTGTGCAGATTTATATACCAAAAAGAAGAGCTCACATGTTTTCTCTATATTATAATCATGTCTATATAAAAGTAATGACTTTATACATTTGCCATCTTAAATAAAACTAAATTTTTATAACTGGTAAGTCTGTTATTGTAAAATACCAAAAATTCTTTATAATCCAAAGTGAATACAATAACGATGCCATTATAAAGTAAAAACATTTAAATTTTTCTTAAAATGTTTTTATTTTTAGGTATATTTATGTATTTTGGGGGGCTATATGCATGTTGATAAGTCCGAGAGTCTGATGAGACCAGAGTTATCCAACCCCCTAGGAGCTGGAGCTACAGGCAGAAGTTAGTCATTCGATGTGGTTGCTGGACACCAAACTCAGGCCCTTTGCACGAGCCGTGCATATTCCTAACCACTGAACCATCTCTACAGTCCCAATGTGAAAGTTTTAAAGAAGGTTTGTTGTTCCCTATATCTGTGGTACTAAGGAAAACCTTATGGGCACAATTTGAAGCACTGTGAAGTCAAAACTATTTTCAAGACGAACTAATTGCTCATAATTAGAATTACCAAATTCCCTATAACTGTGGTCTTTAAATGTTAGTTTAGAATGCTGTTGGCCAGCTACAAACCAGAGGATTTTTCAAATTATATGTCTTCCTTGCATAAAGCAGAGTGGCACAGCATAACCAGGATGCTATTTCAATTTCTCATTTAAGACACTAACTCAGAGAGCATTTGAAAGCCTGCCATTTTCTTTCACACTGCTTTTGTCTCCACAGGCTTACTGAGACTAGCCAGTGCTGATGCAGATCTTTATCACCACGGAGGTGACCACACTGACAACGTCTGACAATTCATAGCTACTGCAGATTAACACCAGGGTCTGGCATCATGTGCTGGCACACTGAGTTTCTCGAAGTTTCTGGTCTCTTGCTATTAGTTATTCAACGTTTCACATTTTAGAGGCAGCTAACTTAAAAAGATACTCTAGGTGAAGAAGCATACATCGGTACTCTACAGGAAAGAAATAGATTGCTAGGAAATACCAAGATTATTTACTTCAATCCTATAAATAGTAAAGTTGAAATAATACCCGATGGGTATTGAATCTGAAATGTTTTAAATAGCAAAAACTCCTGTGCAGATCCTAGAAAGACAGCTCTCCCACGGTGTTACTCTGCTCAGATTCAGGCAGCTTGGGGAAACTTATGTAAAATCTTGTTCATAAACTTATATCTGGGTTTCTTCATATTTCAAATGGCGGCTCTTGATAGCATATTATTTTTTTCAGTGATCTTTAACAGCTCTAAACCTCCAGTTCTGCACATATGCCATTTTTCTGGGCTGATTCTATCCCATAACTATATCTAAGATTTGTGGGTCTCCCATGGTCCTGGCATCTCCGACATCTTATAATTTTCTTCATATTAACAGCTTCATGCAAAGACTATTCAGGAGATCCTTGCAGGAAAGCCCCATTCTACCACACTGAGGTTAGTGTCAGAAGTTTTCTTTGCTGAAAGACTCTGTAATCCTACAAACACTTGCATTTGTGTGTCTGCCAAACCAGCCCCAATGTTAATAAATTATACTACCAGCTCAGGATATAGTCTTGTCTCCTTCTATCAAAACTGTAGTGGCCTGTATGTACATTGCCAAAGCTGTTCCTTACATGGTTGTTTTGGAGCAAACATTCAGAAGCATTCTCAACTGAAATTCATGGTTTGCCCATGAACTTGATTTTCACATCTTGGAGCCCTAAAAGAGTGGGGCCTTGTCATCAGGGTATCTTTGCTATTATCCGAGTAAAACATGTGCTTCTACTTAATGCCACTAATCTCTTTATCAATAACAACTGTTGCCTCCCCATCTGCTTTGTCTGCATTGTTAAATTCTCTTCCACTCCTTCCCTCGTGGTGCTGCGGATTTTTCATTTCTTCTTACTTTGAATTCTCATTATCCTAATTATAAACCTGAATACGCTCAGTCAGCAATAAAACCACCATAACCTGATCACTGTTCGGCCTTGAAATGTGCTCTGCCAAACAAATTAGTCCATTCATCATCACTCGGGTCTTCAATTAATGGGGAGAGCGCTGCCAGAATCTTTTCCAAAGGGGAACATGTGTGGTTTCTAGCCACTTCTTGATGGAGTCCTGTTCCACTTGAAAATCTCCTTAGTGCTCACTTTTTGTGCACTTTTCTTGGCATTTGGGCCTTCCCATCTCCTACCAGAATAGCCCAATAAGCATTTCTTACAGTTTTCTTGTTCTTTTATAGCCCATAATTCTAAACTTTTTCGCTTTCCTCCAAAAATCTTTTCCAAAAGCCTAAGTCAGATTTATAACAGTCTCCATTTTTCTTACCAATTTTCTATATTGGTTGCTTTTCTAAATATTATAACAAAACAATTGAAGAAAGGAAGGATTGCTCTGTCTTAGAGTTTGAAGGTACAGTCTATTGGGGCAGGGAAGGCATGATAGTAAGAATGGCTCTCTCGGCAGAAGCAGAATATAAGGCAGGTGATTATATTTCATGGGCGTGAAGTGGAGAAAGGTGAATGTTACTATTTCATCCATTGTTTCATTTTCATTTCATTTAAGACCTCAGTCTGTAAAATGAAGGCATGTACCTTTGCACCACGGTTAAACCTCTATGGAAACACCCTCACAGAAAAACCATGTGTCTCCACGGTGATTTAAACCTTACCAAGTTACCATAACACACACAGAAAGACACAGACCAAGGAGACAGACAGATTGACACATACATGTTCACGTGCGAGCACGCTCAAACACAGAAACACACACACACACACACACACACACACACACACACACTGGTGTTTCCTTCCTTTTTTTTCCCAAGGGCACTGAGAACAGAAATTTCAACATAGAAGTAGAAAGTTATCCCTACTAAGACATGGGTTACTTATGTGACCTGTCATGACACACGTGTTTGACATAATTTCTAAACTTTTGGTGTCATATAATATTAACTCACTTTGATGCTCACGTGGAGATGCTTTTAAAGGAAACCCTGAAAAACAGTTCCCGTCCTGTGTCTGGACATTAGGTTTTCCATCTAATGAGCTCCTTATGTTGCAGAGTCAGAAAAGTAATTCCGGATAAAAGAACACATTGATCAGAGATCAGCAGTATCAATCTCTCAAGCAATAGACAAGTACATTTTATCATTTACAGAGTAATTTATAAATATTGCAGCAGCATAGGAATAGTCTCTCTTTTTATCTTATCAAACTAACTATACTTGCTAGTATTGGAAGTATATTAAAAAATTGTCACAAAAGCACCATTTCTAGGTTAGTCTCTATCTATTAATAAGGATCTCGAGAATAGACTACATGTGAAATGCTTATGTTGGAACAATGTCCCTTCTACAAAGAATTAAACAAATAGTAAAACATTGTTGGAGGAAGGCTACTTATTGCTTCCCAGCTTCTTAGCCCTGAAATAACCACACAGATACTGTATGTCTTAAGTCACTGCTTGGTCCATTATCTCTAGCTTCTTATTGGCTAACTTTCATATCTTAATTTAACTCATCCACATTAATCTGTGCATCACCATGAGGTTGTGGCCTACCAGCAAAGTTTCAGCTTGTCTATTTTTGGTGGCAGCTCCATGACTTCTCTCTCACTCTGCCTTCCTTCTCCCAACATTCAGTTTGGTATTTTCCACTAAGTTCTGCTCTACCCTATCATGGGCTCAAGACAGTTTCTTTATTCATTATTCAATAAAAGCGACACATAAACAGAAAGACTTCCCACACCAAAACATCTCCTATGATTACTGTGTAGAACCACAAAGAATCAGGAACCAGCTAGGTGACCCATCTGCTACCCTGTAGATTCAAGACAGAATAGTCCAAAATAGCTATAGCTTGCTTTCAAAAGGAAGCAAAATTCACCCTTCCTAATGTACTATCCAAGCTCAAGAAATGTATTCCAAGGGAGTTAATCTAGACATAGCCCTCCCTCCTCACTGGTTTGGTTTTGGTGTATATTTCATAATAATTTCACCTTTGGCATACAGAATAAAGAGAACATAGTGCCATTAAATAGTGACCCAACCACAGCAAATAGGAAAAATAACCCTATCATACAATTCTTACTTGTACAAGTGTATCCATTTAAAGCTTCATTTCTGAAGAAAGGTTTAACATTTGAGGAACACTCAATGAAAGGAGAAAGGAGAAGCTTTATAGGCAATTTACAACGGCTGGAAAGGTGAGTAATAAATGGCTGAATTCGACCCTTGGCCTCCACACACTCACAACTCTGTGCTCTGCTCTTGGATTGGAAAAAGGCTTTATGAATCTAGTACCATAATTCAAGATTGAGGCTAACAGCCCAAGACAATGAAAAGGTTCCGCAGCGACTTAAGGCAGCATGCAATCGTGTTCTTTTTCTCCTAGAGGACTTTGAACAGTTACATTTATTTCTTATTAAGGTCAAATATCATTCATCTTACAACAGACGTGAAATCACTGTTATTAGATATTTTCTTTCATATTGGTATTTTAACACTGTGATTAAACAAGACTGAAAAAAAATATTTCTTTTTATAAAGGGAAGGGAGATAAACAGCACACACACACACACATGTGCACACACACACACAAAATCAGGTGCTTCCAGATTCTCATTGCTGTAACAACTTGACTCATTTTGATTGTAGCAAATGATCATTAAATCATTTTTTAATCATGCTTATAGTTCATGTGTCATATTTGTGTAACAGTAAGGGATTCATTTAGTTCATTCAGTTACATTCTGTTGATGAAATTCTCCTATTTGAAAATAGACCATGTCTGCTTTACGAAAGGAAAGCTAATGTGTCCCACAACCCCCCCTCCAAACTATCAAGCAAAGGGCTCCCTGAAGAACTCTTGGAAGTATTATATTGTACTTTCACAGACTCCTAATGCCATTTCTAAAGGATCTTTTGTTTCCATAAAATTTAAATAATTTTTATATTCTTGCGACAAAACAATCAGCCACATACCCCACCCCACCCCTATTTCAAAGCCCAATTTCAACTCTGTTTATGATAGCACCATCAAACCACATTGGGATGAAATGCCCCTTTCGTCTATTGTTGAATCTCTGATTCTGCCCACCTCCAGAAAGCAGAGAAGTCAGTGGGAAGTGTGAGACGCTGGAATCAAAGCCGCTTGCTCCCTAGCAACAATAGTCAGGAGAAATAGACTCATTTGTCAAGTAGCCCCCAAATGGGAAATCAGAGAACCCTGGGGAATGACAATAGTACACTCAAGGTGCAAAACATAGGTTAACATTTACCTTCCCAACATGGAATATTTAATGTTCTTTCTAAACTGAGTGCCCTGAGATGCAAAGGAATACAAGGAATTACAACGGCCCAGGGCAGAGAACTCATCACACCTCCGTGATAAAAGTTATTTTTGTAGGCATGCAGGGGTGTGTGTATGCCTAGTTCATCACAGCTTATTCCTTTATTTACAAAAAATAGGATTTAATTATTTATGAAAACTGAAATGAAACAGAGATAAACTATAAAGCCAAAATTTAATTATTAGCATTAACCACCAAAAGAAATTTCTGAATAGTTTCTAAAAATACACCTTCATTTTGCACAGGTTCTTTCTCACAGCAGAAACTCCCAACCGGCAGCAACAGAGAGCAGTCTGGCCACACCAAGAAGCAGCTTACTGGGCATCACAAAGGTTGAAGAGTGTGTTAAATGCAGTGTCTAAACCACACCCCAGAAAGGCTGATGGACCCTGCCTGGGCTGAGAGCAGAGAGGTTCTAATAATATACTGATAAGTGTCACTCATGTAGGAGCTGCATGCTCTAGGCAATTTCTTATGTATGTTGTGGCATACTTTTGTCTGGTGTTAGCATTCCATCACTCTGTATCATAGAAATCTAGAGAGCCAGATGAAGATAACATTTTCCTGAGGGATCTCCGAGAGCGGATTCTCCCCCATTTTAATACAGAATGGCAGATAGTATAGATCATAATGTTCTTCAAAATGTGCCCAATTCACCTATTTTCACCAATATTTTTTCATTGTGCATTGATTCTCAGGAGTTTATGTTTCATGCCCAAAGAGTTATTCATAGGAAAACTGGAATTCCAGACTTGCCAAGTTCTCATATTTCCCAACCTCATACCTTCTTCTTCTTCCTGGACACTTTCTCATCCATCATCCCAATTCCTATTATGCATTTGTTTGGTAGCTGTTTCTGAGCTATTTAACAGAAGAAAATTAGCATCTTATTTGTTTCCTACAATATATTTTTTGAAATACTATTTTTCAGCCTCTCTACCAGAGTTTTGAAAACCAAAAGAGGGCCAATGAGATGGCTCAGCAATAAAGGCATTTGCTACCAAGCTTGACTACCCAAATTTGATTCCCGAAAGGCACATGGAAGAAAGAAAGAATCACTGCCTGCAAATCAGCACACATGGCACATGTGTGTCTATGCACATGCATAATAAATAAGTAAATGATTAAAGTTATAAAGTAATAGGCATGGAAAGTTCAAAGGTACACTGTGCACCTGACAAAATAAATAAACAAATGTGTGTAAAATTAAAAAAAAGAAAAAGAACAATTTCTTTCTTCAAAGATTTAAAGTTCTTGTCATACAGGTCTTCCAATTGTTTGCTTACAGTTACTACAAGATATTTTATGTTATTTGTGACTATTAAGAAGGGTGATGTTTCTTTTATTTCTTTCTCAACCTATTTATCATCTGTATAAAGGAGGGCTACTGATCTTTTTTTTTTTGAGTTAATCTTGTATCCTACTTATATTACTGAAGTGTTTATGAGTTGTAGAAGTTCCTTGGTAGAATTTTTGGGTTTAATTCTGTAAACAATCATATCATCAGCAAATAGTGTAAGTTTGACTTCTTCTTTTCCAATTTGCACCCCCTTGATATCCTTTGGTTATCTTATTGTTATAGCTAGAACTTGCTCGTACTATATTGAGTAGATATGAAGAGAGTAGAAAACCTTGTCTTGTTTCTATTTTAAATGGAAAGATCTCCCATGCTCTTGAGAAAGTAGAAGTAACATAGTAAAAATAACAATCTTACCAAAAACAAGCAACAGATTCAAAGCAATACCCATCAAATTCTAAGCAAAATTTTTCACAGACCTTGAAAGATCAATACTCAACTTCATATGGAAAAGAAAAAAACAGGATAAGCAAAACAATTCTGTACAATAAAGGAACTTCTGCATGCATCACAATCCCTGACTTCAAACTATACAACAGAGCTACAGTAATGAAAACAGCCTGGTTGATATAGGCATAAAAACAGACAGGAGGACTAATTGAATCGAATCGAAGATCTGGATATCAATCCACACACCTATGAACACATGATCTTTTTTTACAGAGAAGCAAAAAATATGAAATAGAAAAAATCATATTCAACAAACAGTGCTGGTATAATGGGATATCAACACGTAGGAGAATAAAAATAGATCCATTTTGCCATGCACTAAACTCAAGTTCAAATGGATCAAAAACTTCAACATAAAACCAACCACACTGAACCTCACAGAAGAGAAAGTGGGAAGTACACTTAAATGCATTGGTCCAAGAGACTATTCCCTAAATATAACTCTAATAGCAAAGACACTGAACAATTAATAAATAGAACCTCCTGAAACTGAGACGCTTAGGTAAAGCAAAGGATGTGGTCAACAAGACAAAATGGCAACCTACAGAATGGGAAAAGAGCTTCACCAACCCCATATCAGACAGAGTTGATCTCCAAAATATACAAAGAACTCAAGAAATTGGTCATCAAAAGAACAATAATCCAATAAAAAATGTGGTACAGACCTAAACAGAGAACTCTCAACAGACCAATCTAAAATGGTTGCAAGACACTTACAGAATTGTTCAACATCTTTAGCCATCAGAGAAATGCAAATCAAAACAACTGTGAGATTCCATCACACACCTTAAGAATGGTCAAGATCAAAAACTTTGATGACAGCTGATGCTGGAGAGAATGTATGTAAAGGGAACACTCCTCCATTGCTGGTGGGAGTACAAACTGGTACAGCTACTTTGGAAATCAGTATAGCAATTTCTCAGACAGTTAGAAAACAACCTACCTTAAGACCCAGCAATACCACTTTTGAGTATATTTCCAAAGGATGCTCAACCATACCACAAGGACATGTGTTCAACTATGTTCATAGCAGCATTATTTGTGATAGCCAGAAACTGGAAACAACCTAAATGCCCCTTGACTGAAAAATGGATAAAGAAGATATGGTACGTTCACACAATGGATTACTATACAGTGGGAAAAAAAAATAACGACATCTTGAAATTTGCAGGCAAATAGAAGGATCTAGAAAGCACCACATTGAGTGAGGTAACCCAGACCCAGAAAGACAAATATAATATGTACTCACTCATAAGTGGCTTTTAGACATAATGCAATGAAAAGCCAGCCTACAGTTTACAACCCCAGAGAACCCACAAAACAAAAAGGACCTGAAAAGTTACATACATGGATTTAATTTACATGGAAAGTAGAAAAAGAGAAGATCTCCTGAGTAAATTGAAAGTGTGGGGATCGTAGGGGAGGATAAAAGGGGAGGGAAGAGAAAAGGAGGGTAGCAGAAAAATACATAGGTCAATAACCCCCCCCCCAAAAAAAGAAAAATTTCTTTCTGTCATTTTGGATGGCTGTTGGTCAAAACAAATAATTTCCTTCTGCCCTGTTTTGATCTTTCAGTGCTGAATGACTGTGAGCTCATTATTTACATCAGCGGAGATATATCAGTTGGCTCTTCACTCAAAGGATAGCTTACCCTTCGTTTGCATGTAATACATCTAGTCTGTTTCACCCTTCATCTCAGGGCCACTAGCTTAGGAATCCCCTAGGTAATGGCTGGATATAAAGGATTCTCAGGCTGGCTTCACCTCATAAAGTCTTGTCTACTGGGAGCCTGCTGCAGATTCCACTAGGCTGACTGAGACTTCTGATCTGCCTCTTAACAGGAGTCTCTTCCTCCAAATCTTGTTTTCCTCTCTTATCTTTCAACATTCTCCCCTGGCATTATCTAACTCCATCTCCCTGCCTCCTATGAGAAGACTCAGGTGGCATAAAAACATGAAAATGCAAATTGATGCTTTCTACTCTCTCAGTAGGTACCTAAATTAGGCATTGGATCAAACTGAAGTCTAGCTGCACAAATAAACAAGCAAAACCCAGAATCTGAAAAGCATGTAAACAAGACCTGCAGGGCAGAATTGCTCCCTGTTGATCTCAGGGCAGGCACAGAAAGGGATAATTGTGGCTTACCCCTGCTGAGAGAGTCCTCGGATAGGTTATTGCCACTGCTTCCATCTGAACTTCATTGTTTGATTATTGCCTATGTTCCTAATGCATAAGAGAGCTCTAGGACTAATATGCAGAAGTCACTCTTCCTTTTGCTTGTACTGAGAGAGCCGCCACAGCCCCTGTGGTTGTGTGAAAGCAATCCTACTTATCAGCTATGAGCCTACAAACAATGCTAAGATTTCTTGATTTCTAGCTGCTCTTTAAGAATGCTATAGTTTACCAATGAGAGAAAAAGAAATTTATTCAAACATCTATAATAAACTATGAGAAAGGGCTATATTAAATCAATTATTCTTGGATTATTTCTGCACCTCAGATCTTTTTGACATGGACACCAAAGAAATGGGTGCAACCCCTTGATAAAGAGGTCTTATTTCTTTTAAATGAGAAATGAAGCATTTGTTCTATCTTTCTTCAACTATTATCAATATTTTACTATTAAATACAGACATATCCTAGAATTATGTTTTGCCGTATTAGCTTTTTTCATTCATAGCAGATGATTTTATTTATTGCTATTCTGCAAATAAAATGACTTGGGACTGTTTCAGAAACCAGTAGCCTCAACAATTGTGCTGGCTAGTTGTTGTTTTTTTTTTTTTTTTTTTTTTTTTTTGGTTTTCGAGACAGGGTTTCTCTGTGGCTTTGAAGTCTGTCCTGGAGCTAGCTCTGTAGACCAGGCTGGTCTCGAACTCACAGAGATTCACCTGCCTCTGCCTCCCGAGTGCTGGGATTAAAGGCGTGCGCCACCATCGCCCGGCCTGTGCTGGCTAGTTTTATGTCAACCTGCCACAAGCAAAAGTGATCTGAGAAGACAAAATCTCAGTTGAGACAATGCCTCCATAAGATCTGGCTACAGGCAAGCCTGTAGGACATGTTCTTAATTAGTGATTGGTGAATGAGCCCCCAGCCCATTAACAGATATTCCTGAACTGATGGTCCTGGGTTCTATAAAAAAAAGCAGGCTATGTAAGGGCTGCCACCTGGGGCCGTGTTGGCATCCAAGGGTCATGCTGCCACTGGGAGACCATGATGATCTGAGTGGCCTGCCCTGCCACCTGGGGCAATGGTGACTTCTAGGCCCTGGGCTGCTATCAAGGATCATGTCTTGGTCCATGATTGTGCTTCAGCCAGAATCTGTGTTGAATTCTGAGGCCTGTATTGCCACCAAAGACCACACAGAAGCCCAAGTTCTGGACTGTAACTTGCCGCTTTGTTGGTGTCCAGGGTCCATGCTGCCACCTGGAGCCATACCATCGTGTTGTGCGACTCAAGTTGCTCTCCATGGTCCTGCTACAGGTGAGGTCTGTGGCCTGTGTTACCACGAAAGACTCTTAAGAATCATTTGTGATTAAATCAGAGAGCCATGCTGGGCCAGCCCTTCCCTTTGCTGGCCCTGAGAAAGATGGTCCTGCTCTTTGTTGGACACTTCAGCAAGAAAGCTAGCCCTAACCTTCATGGGAGAGCTGCCCTCCACAAACACTAGAGATCCTACCCCTCACCTCTGGCGAAGGAGAACTGACCCTGATGGCGTGGGCATAGGTGAGTTGGCTCCAGTCCTCACCTTAAGGGGTCAACCCCAGTAGCCCAGACTGACCAGCTCAACTACCATACAGACCCACATCCAGGACTGTAGTTGGCCTACCCTAACATCTACCCCATCTAGGAAGGACCTGTTGGAACTCGTGAAGGGACTAGTACTTCCTGTGGAATGATACCCATAGGTATCCATGACTCTGGGTGGCCACAGGATATCTTAGAGAAGTTTCAGTGAGGGACCAGTGATGATGGTATACCAGACACCAGAGGCCTTGAACGAGACAAATGACTCATTGCAGTGAACTATTGCATGTAAAGCTGTGTGGACAAAAGGGTATACATACATACATACATACATACACACATTATATACATATATGTGTGTATATATTTGTTTTGTGTGTTTTGCTGTGTTCTTCTTTGGTGTTATTTTATTTTTTTAATTTTCTTTTGGGGAGAACATTGCACAGGTAAAGGGTAGATATAGAGGACTGGGAGTTAATCAGAATTGGGATGCATGATATAAAATTTCCAAAGAATCAATTTAAGGAAATATGTTTTTTTTTTTTCAAAGAAGAAAGCAGGCTGAGTAAGCCATGAGGAGAAGCCAGTAAGCAGCAGCACCTCCTCCATGGCCTCTGCATAAGCTCCTGCCTCCAGATTCCTGCCTGTTTGAGATCCAGTCCGGACTTCCTTTAATGATAATATAGATGGGCATAACACACCCTTTCCTCCCTTGTTGACTCGGTCACGATGTTTCATCAACACCAATTCTAAGGCAGCAATACATACAAAAGATTGTAATGTTTGTTTTTCCAAAGCTGATTTCTTAATTTGGGTGTTTGGAGAGGAAAAGCCTTGCCTATCTGATTTTTCTCATATTGCAACCTATAATGATTTGCAGTGCAAAGAAGAAGAAGCAAAATCAGTATATATTTTCAATGACACTAAAAAAAAATGGAGGAACAATACTAAAAAAGCAGAGGAATGACAGTAATTGGAGAGTAACTTACATATTTCAACAGTATCGAAGTGAACAAACATTTGCATAAAATGTCAGAAAAAAACAAACATTAAACCTAAATAAAATATCAGCAATTTGATGGCACTAAAGTGTCTTCGAACAATGAAAATGTGCTTTTAGTTTGAAATTCAGTTTCTAATATAATAGTGAGCTATTGTGCAACAAGAGTATCCCCATTCTCAAAGAATATTTGAAACAAGATAATTTTACCCCATAAGTATATAGTTATTTATGTCCATTTAATTTCTTTTGTTTTATTGTAGAAGAGGTAGAGGGATTGGATAGTACAGGTAGAGGGGCGGTGTGTGCAGGTGCACACGTGTGTAGGTGTTTAATATGGCAGAATTTTTTTTATTAAAAATTAGTATCCTGTGAGAACCAGGATCTGCTTTGCTGTTTATATAAGAGTGATGCAAGGACTGGTTGCCACGCTTTTCCTCCCTGGTATCTACAAGACTTTTTTTTTTTTTGAAAGACCAAAGCCTATCTTTCCTTTTTGTAGGTATCTTACTCTGTTGGATGATTTTCACTCTTGGACACATTCCTTGTACATTGCACTGTAGCCATCAACACAAAGAACAGCACAGCAATTTTAATTCTTTGAAGGAAATACAGATCTCCTTGAAAATACAGTAAAAATCTATTGAAACTCTAACAAATGCAAGACACACTTGCAAAAAAACAAAAAGGTTGGCTATAATTTTGAGAAGTCCACAGACTTCTGTGCACCCTTTAAGACCCAGTGGACTTCATCTGAAGAGTCCTGTACAAGATTGTAAAAATAAATGATCTTATATTATGACATTAGGTTAATTCAGTCAAAAGCAGAATAATAGCATATGGAAGCAGTCAAAAGTACCCTGAAGGCACAGCTACAAGTTTCGACTTCATAAATGATTAATGTTTAGGCATTACTTATCCTGGAAGAGACAGGCTCCAATTATTCTCAGATTCAAAAGGACAGAAACAAATTCAAAAGTATGGTACTCACAACAAAATCAGCTCCTGCCATCCTGACAACGGTAGTTCCCCACCTGAAAAGGCAGAATTGGATCGTCTGTGATTGGTAGCCATGCATGGCACCTGCCTACTATCTCAATCCACCAGAGGCTGAAGCAGGGCAAATGTGAGTTCAAGGTCAGCTATGGCTACATAGCTGGTTTCAAACCAGATTGGGTTACATGTCAAGATGATCCATGTCTAAATTCATCAATAATTACTTAAATTCATGATACTACTAAGGAAATGAATGATGTAAGAGATTTGCTTCAAAATGATAGCCATTCAGAAGTACATGTGGAGTCATGGGTGAATCATTTATGAATCTGGGAAACAGGTACACTGAAAATTTTACACTGCTTTCTCCATTTTTGCTGTGATACAATGGTTTTGTACTTTGTTAAGATTTGTCACTTCTATTTTAATAAAAGGCTGATTGGCCAGTAGACAGGCAGGGGATATAAATTCAATCCCTGGCACCCACGTACGAAAGAGAAGAACAGAATCTTTACCACACACATGTTGCTCATAACTCCTGGAACTATGTTCAGCTAATAACTTTTTATAATATACAACGCCTGTGACTTCCCAAGATTCTTTCTCTATGACAGAAGGATCTAAGGCCATTTCACCAAGGATAGTGTTTTCTGGCACTTTCTAAAAGGTACTACTGAGGACTGAGAAGACAACAGGCTTTCTCCTTCTCTATTCTTCCCCACATCACAGTCTGGGTCATTAAATACAATTCACTAGAGCCTAGCTTTTACAGCCAAGCTTTGCCACTAGCTATATTATATATCTACGTACCTAGAAATATTCCTGTAAGGCATTGATGTCTAAAGATGGATAGATAAATGGTTAGTGATAGCTGAAAGAAAAATAGTCTACACCTTAGGAGAATTCAATAATTCAAACATATTACAGACAGCTTGAAAATCTTTAACATACATAATATTGATTATGCCAAGATTTAAGACCCTTGCAAAACTTTGTAAAGAATGTGTGAGGCTAGCAGGGTTGTTCAGCAAATTAAAGGTGGTTATTGTTGATCCCACCCCAAGGACCTGAATTTGACTCCCAGAACTCACAGGGGACACCCCAAGTTGTCCTCTTACCTGCACAAGTGTGCCATGCTATCTGCACATTCATACATATACATACACACACAGACAAACAAACAAATCTAAAAGACATCTTTTGCTATCGCAGTAATTTCAGAGAAGAAGAAAGGAAGGCAAACAAAATTCAAGAAACACTGCTCTTGTTCACACTGAATTTTATAAATATTCCCATATTCCAGGAGCTGTCTCCAATAAGAAGAAGTATCTGGTAACAAGTCAGTTCTGAAAACTCAGAAGAAATTCTATATTTATTTTTTAGGTCTGTGCACCCCCGACAACAGTATGTTTCAGGTTTCCCTCCTGTTTCTGTAGGATCACTGCACACCTTTTCCACTGAAGATGTTTCCTGACATGTCATATAACTACCCTGACTCACAAGCCAGGGAGGGGCAGCTAGCTTCTCTGAGGATAAGTTACTCCAGTACAGAGGTTCTGGACATTCTTCAGGGAGATTATGGTTACAAATGGTCTCTGCACACATTTTTCTGCTTCCTTCTGCCTTTTCTCTATTCTTTACATAGGTGATCTTTCTTTGCCTGAAAAGCTTTGAACACTGCTTCTATGCTACAGCTTCCAAATTTACAGCCTCCTCTCTGCCTGTTCCTGTCTTGAGTTTCAAACCTAGGATTCCATGAGAATTTAATTTGTTAACTGTAAATTTCTCTTCCCACCTCCACTATTAGGTAAGTGGGTAGAACTGACTCTCTACTACCCATTTGTTCTCAAAGAATCCACACAGTTGCCCTTGTGTGCTCCAGTGCAGGAGAAAGGCTGATGGAGTGTGCCCTTAGATGGCTCCGCGTCCTACTTTATCCTCAGGATTTTTCTTACTCTCTCTGTGCTCACAAACCTTTTTGCCTAGTCCTATATCGTGGAAGCTGGATCTCACTGTGTGACTACTTGGTTGAAATCTTTCCAATTTGAGGTCTGAGTTCCTAAGGATGGAGAAAGCATCCCTCTTCTAAATGTAACTCAGATCCCTAAAGAATGCTCCAGTGTGAACGTCTCTTAATCAACGTGGAAAACAGTTGTGTGCTTACTATGATAAACAATTATGGGAGTGGATGTTTGTCTCTCCCCTCAAACAACTGGGAAACACAAACCAAAGTAGCAAGGTGCTGTTATAAAGTATGTTAGATGTCATAAAAGCACATAGATAGCACTTAATCTCATGGTAGACCAGATGGAAAATGAAACTGGAACTGAGAAGAATCAAGTAACTACGATAAAACACAGAATTTAAGGAGGAACTAACCTACAGGGTTATACAGATATGCACCTAAAATGTGCATTGCCTTAAATTTTGTTTCCTGGGGCATCACCCTAATGATGGAAAATGTATGGCATATACACACATACTAAGAATCAGCTGAGGAAGTATTACAGAGAAGATTGATAGAGTCTTAAAGAAGAGTACCCTCTCTTATAGGAAATAGTGGATATGCATTTGTTAAAATGAACATATTACAGATTAAGCATTTTATATATATATATATATATCCTGGTAAGGGTATTCTATCTATCTGTTGTTTCATTGGTTAATTAATAAAGAAAACTGCTTGGACTGATAGGTCAGAACATAGGTAGGTGGGGAAGACAGAACAGAATGCTGGGAGAAAGAAAGCAGAGTCAGGCGACTGCCATGAAGTTCCAGCCTGAGATGGACATGGGTTAGAATCTTCCCGGTAAGCCACGACACCGTGGTGATACACAGATTACTAGATATGGATTAAAGCAAGATATGAGAGTTAGCCAAGAAGAGACTAGATATAATGGGCCAGGCAATGTTTAAATGAATACAATTTGTGTGTTGTTATTTCGGGTGAAAAGCTAGCCGTGCAGGAGCTGGGCAGGATGAAAAGAAGGCCTGCTCACCTCCTCACTACAGCTGGGGTGTTCCTAGTATCATAAAAGTCAACCGTCTTGCTCTATAACTTAACATTCAAAACTATCATTAAAAAAGTGCATGCCACATGATTTCCTTTCTATAACCTTCTCCAAAGTACACAGCTTAGGTGATGCAGATGTATCTAACAGATGTTAGAAGACAAAGATAGAAATGTGGGGTGGATGAAACTACACAGGAGTGACCATAAAGATTTCCATATGATGTTAATCAGATCTTCAGTATGACTGATCACATAAGTCTATATAGAGAACCAAATTTCATAGAGCTACACAGAGAGAGAGAGAGAGAGAGAGAGGGCAATGAATGCAAAAACTGGTCTAAAATGAATAGTGTCCATAGTCTCTTGGTTTTATATGATATATTCATATGAGATTGCATAGGAAAGCTGGGGAAAGTCAGATTATGGATTCATGAACCACTATGTACAAAATATGCAACATTTTGTTATTCATTTTTATTTCAAACTATTACTATTTTCCTCGCCATCTTCATATTCCACAGGTCTCTGAAGTATCTGGCCTAGAGATTGTATTGCTTGCCCCATCTCCTACTGAGTATGTAGGTGACTCAGAGTTAAGTAAGGCAAACAAATACATCATTAGTTAGCCTGTTAATGTCTTCTTTTAAATGAGGGTATGAAAGAAAATAAATTATTCAATGTATATTCTTGGTTCTTGCTACTACTACTACTACTACCAGTTAGGTACCTAAAAACCCTGATATGAATCCTTAAAGCACAAACAACAAATGCCCCATTGGAATAAAAAATGCTCAGTCTCTGAGGTGCATCAAAAGCATACTGCAGATCTCAATTCATTATTTTAGAAAACATCATTACACAAATTGTCAACGTATTGCCACCTTTATAGAAGAAAAATCAGTTTTCTCCTTAATCCCTCTAGATGTATGCATTTGGCAAGTCTTTAAAGCTCTGTCTCTCACTTCCTTTAGCCCCTCTTGCAAGTTTAATTGCCTTTTCACTTCTTTTTCAGCTTCGGCATTCACTCCCAAAGGGAGCCATTGCTTAATATTAATGTTCTCTTGAGATGACGCAATGCCTTGCCACCCTCAGTGAGAAGCAGGGAAGAATGCTGGGGCCTCACTCTGTGCCTAGCTTGCATGAGAGGAGAGCAGTGAGCTTCCAGATGGAGGTAAAGAAATTCTTTTTCTCATTGCCTTGCCAGCGTGAGGTGTAAAATTCTAATAATCCGAATGAGCGGGGAGTCACCTAGGCAATTCGGCTGGTGGGTGCCATGTGTGAGAGAGAGAGAGAGATAATCATTAATGTCACTCCTGAGACAGGAGGGTCTTTATGGACAGAAATAGATCCCACTAGAGCATTGCACACATCCTACTGAAGTGCAGACAGTGATTTAGGAAATGCTTTGAGGGCAGGAGAGCAGGTTTAAATCAAGTCCAGCAGCCTGTGATTCGTAGATAAAATAACTACTCTGTTGCGCTTTGGTCCCTATGAAGTATCATGACTTTAAATTGTGTGTGACAAGTCATTGACGCATATTAAAATGAAATGCTCTCCCCACGCAGCGTTTACTCTGTGAAATTCTTTATATAAATGTTACAGGTAAGGAGCAAGAGAGAATAAAGTCTGCCTAACTGCTTATCTGCCATACACAAGACCCTGGAAAAGGAAACAGTGTTCCCTGCCTAAAGGTCTCTTTGCAGGATAAATGTCAGCGGCAAGGACAACAAATTACTGAGAGATCATCTCCCAGTTTGTTTTTGTGTTCATCCATTCTTCCACAGTCACCCACACACACAAACGGATTCCTTCTTCATTTAGCTCTCAACAAACTCAGAACATACTTGTTTTTTCTTTCCCTCTTACATTGTGAACTTTCACCTTTCGTTTAAGGAAACATGACTTCTGTTTCCTGCATTCAAGTTTCTAAAATCACACCCCTTGCACTGGGGGACAAGTAAGGGGAACTCAAACATAAACACTGTGACTCCATGACAATGGGCGTGATAGTAGAAAAGACTGCTGTTTAGAGTCTCCTGAGTGGATGGCACACACAACGCAGATGTGCTGGAGAGCAAGGTGGCCTATGACCCAGGCTGAATAGACCACATTGTGCAAAATTTCCTCATGCTGGTCAATATGGCATGTGAGTTTAAATTCATAAATTGACTCTGGAAAATTCCATCCGATGCTTTTGGAGCATGGTGGATCATGGGAAACTGAAATCAAGAGTGAAAAGAGACAACTATGTTACCTTTTGTCTAGGTTGAAACTAGAATTGTGGCTATCCAAGGCAGTATGCTTTTACTTATAACTCCTCAGAACTTTAAGCATTACCATATCTAAACATGTGGGAAAGCTATATACATGGAAAACAGGGCCATATTTTATTTCATTGTACAGCTCTCTTTTGGCAGAGGAGTAATGAAAAATTTTCATGTTTGTAAGATTCCAGTACACAATTTTATTAAAACCTATGGTGTTCCATGCATTTAATTATTACACAAAATAAAAAGAATGCAGTGAGTTAAGCTAGTACCTGTATAAGTAAATAGATGAAGAATTGGCTACTACACTTTGGTGCCTTCCTGGGCTAGACACATGGCAGATTCACTGGACTTTTCCCAGAAGAACAGTATGATTTATGGTTCAACCTGTGAACTGTCTAGGATTGTCTCATTCCTAGTAAATGATTCAAATGAGAAGATAAAGGTCTCCTGGTGGTACCATCTGGCAGTCATATCATATCAAAACCACTTTGTGTATCACACTAAGTATTTATAAAGTACTTTCTTCTGTATAAAAATACCATATCCTTTTAACAGTCCAATAAGTTTGGTGATCAGAAGTTTCATGGTTTTAGAAGATAATGGTCTCACTCACAGACCCTTGCAGCTTGTTATCATCCTGGTAGAAGGAGGAGGAAGAGAAGAAGCAAACTTCTTCATCCCTTCCTTACCCACTCCAACCTTCTGAAATGAGTTGAACTGTTTTCCATGTAGCTAAAGTGAAATGAATCGTGCAATGTAAAAGACAAAGTTTCATTGCAACAAAAATGGGGGTCTGGTTGTATTAAGTTATCACTGATACCCTTTGAAGCAAGTGGCAACAGAGAAGTGAGGAAAGAACCCTGACGGTGAAGCTCTAGGCCAGTCTGCTGAGCTGAGGTCTCCTCACTCCATGGCCCATCCTGCCTCGAGCTCACCAAATCCCTGCAAGCAAGTGCTGCCATAAATGGCTTTGAGAATTAAACAACAGGACTGTGTTTAGTGAGCCATGGTTCTCATCGGTGTGATGTCTTCTGGAGTCAGTTTGGCTTTCCACTTCCAAAAGTACTATCTTGTCTCTGCATGGTCATTTGGGAGGGATTCTTTTAATTTATAAGTTGGATTTTATCACTTCATTCAAAACCTTGAAGTAGCTTCTTGAAGCATTTGGGAAAATATCTAAAGGCCCACGGGGCTACTCACAGATTGCCCCTCAATATCTCTCAGCCTCCTTTCCCCTCTATGCCTTTGTACTATTCCATGAAGTTTCTACACGAGCTTCCACCTCGGGATCTTTGCTACTGCTTTTCACACTGCTTTCAGCTCAGTTTTTCTGAACGTCAGCATAGTTTGCTTGTGTTGTTTCTATTAGGAGACTATTCAAACATCTTCTAACAGAGAGTATCTCTGGCCCATCATTTTTGAAGAGGCACATCATGCCAAATAGATTACAGACTTGTCTCCAGTCCTGATACTAAATTCCAAGGAGAATGAATCTGCCATGTTCATCAGAGACCAATTATCTACCATATTTCCATGAATCTCATTGTCATTGGGAACAACAGGAATGTCACATAGTAAAATAACAGAACTTCTACAACTCAGTCTGAGGAGATGGCTCCAAGGGCACGAGCATTTGCTGCACAGGCATGAGGAGCTGAGTTCAAATCCTCAGAAAACACCTGAGGAAAGAAGTGGTAGCGTGCATTTGTGCCCCTTGCTCCAATAAAGAAATAGAAGCAGATACAAGAGAATCATCAAAAGTCAATGGTCCAGGTAGCTGGGTGTATAAAATGGCGAAGAACAGCAAGAGACTATTCCTCAAACAGGTGCAAGGCTATCCTATCAGCTCCACATGGGTGTGCTGCACACAGGCCTGAACTCACACACATACAAAAAAATGCATGTATGTATGCATATATGTACACTCACATGCACACACAGGGTGGAGGGGAGAGAAAGAAATTTAACAAATCTTGATCTTCTACCTGATATACTTCTTTTATAGTGGCTATGGGGAACTATGATGTTTGACCAGAAAGTCCAGTAGACCTAGGGAAGGAAGAGGTGATGACAGATACGCTAGAACTCTTCCACTGTGTGAACAGCTCTGTGAACATTTTCTGCAGACAAGCACACATACTGCTTCACCCTAGATAATGTATCAGTGACAGACCAAAGAAACAGTGTCCTCAAAGTCTATGCTGGTAAACTAATGAGTTGAATTAGGGTTCCTTTCATGATACAGAGTAAAGAGTTACAGAAGCGTGGGAAACTGCTGAGTGGCTACACCACTACAGAAAATGTCTCTCCCTTCCCCCAGCCCCTGTTAGCTCCACAGCAGTCTTCAAGGAGAGGCAGGGCTCCACGAGCCCCAGTCCTTCCGCCATGATGGGAAGTTAATCTTGTGCAGCCCTCCTGTGGGGCACCACAGCTGTGATCACTTCAAGAGATCCACAACCATATCCTACCTAGAGGACGGCATCTCACAAACAGGGAACCTAAGACAAATCTAAAGCCTGCATCTCTACCTCCATTTCTGCCAAGTAATGTCTTCATTGGTCCTGACCGTGGGATCAGTAAGGTGAAAAGATGAGTGAAATCACAGCACTTCGAGAATTTAAAAACCCTTCATAATGAGATCTTCGATGTGCTTTAAAATATTTGAGCTCAAAATAAAAGATGGATGGAGCAGGTGAGAAAGTGTTGATTACCCAGGAGACAGATGTACAGGAGTTCATTATACAATTTTATGTACTTTTGTGTCTGTTACAAATTTTGCATAATTTATGAAGGTAGGGAATAAGTGCTGCTGTTATAAGTAGAATCAAGATCCCTACAGTCTCGTGATTTAGACTTTTGGTTGTTGTTTTTTTTTTTATTGAGAAGATATTATAGTTGTTTTCCTTAAGGCTATTTATAAAATAAACTAAGCCTTAAAATTATTTCCAGCCCTACATCACAATTAGCATGACAAAAAAATGAAAATTAAAGTTTTACATTAAACTTCAATGTAATAGTCTTTAAAATATCTTTTTTTAAATATAATTTTTTATTGAAAAAAAAGATTTCCGCCTCCTCCCCGCCTCCCATTTCCCTCCCC
>NW_026067928.1:4490669-4524692 GCF_014885135.2 Alexandromys fortis
GGCTCCCACAAAGCCAGAACATGAAGTTAGATGCTGAAAAAGCTTTTGACAAAATTCAACATCCCTTTATGATAAAAGTCTTGGAGAGATTAGGGATACAAGGGTCATACCTAAATATAATAAAAGCTATTTACAGCAAACCGACAGCTAACATCAAACTAAACGGAGAGAAACTCAAAGCCATCCCACTAAAGTCAGGAACACGACAAGGCTGTGCACTCTCTCCATACCTCTTCAATATAGTGCTTGAAGTTTTAGCAATAGCAATAAAATATCTTTAAATTGAATTTAAATCATTTGAAATAAGGACAAAGCCATTTCTAGGGTCCTTTGCTGGCTGCTGTGTCATTCATTCTACCCCCAAGAATATCTGGGGATAAAAAATAAGTAACCCTCCTCTACCTAATGGCTGTGCCATTCAGATCTCGACATGTTAGTGGTTTTACTGCCGGCCATCACAGGAAATATAAGACAACTAATGTAACCAGGAGAAATTTAGGACCCACATCTTAATTGCTGTCCACAGATTTATTGCTAAGATGATATGTGAGATCCCTACTGGATTTCCTCTAAAACTCTCAGGCCCTAGTGAAACTCATTGTGTTGGTCCTTGTTTCCCTTAAATGATGAATAACAGAATTCTGCAGAGTTTACAGTCCTGAGAAACCTAGCAAATCTAGGTATCCTTAGTTTTTGTTTGTTTGTTTGTTTGTTTGTTTATATGACATCCAGATCTACCTAGAGCAACTTACATCAGGTTTTCATTTTCAAATCAAAGGTATCAGGATGTTTTGGAAATCAGTTATTACATTAATTAAAATTCATTTAACTTAGTTGGATATCTACCACACATCTCCAATCCTCTTGATTTTGTCCAGTTTCACTTGTTTGACTAAACTTTTCTAGATTTTAATTTTAAACTCTCTAAAGAGATATAATACTTTCACATCAATAAGTGGTAGCCAAGTTTGAAAATTCAGATTATCAAACATGAATTTACTATGCGGACATACAAGAGATCCTTAGCAACTTCCTGGAGCACATGTAATGAAGATGGAGACAGCCCCATGCTATGGACTTTCCAGGACCGGATAGTAAGTCATCTCAAATAATGGCATCTAAATAGTTAGCCAGTTGCGTATCAAGGTGAAATGCTTTCTGCAAACCAGAAAACTGAGTGTGAATGACTGTTTGATAATTCCTCGAAGGACAATATTATTAAAAGGAAAATGTGGTCCCAAATGGGTCTTTGTGGAATTCTCTGTAGAGTTGCCACAAACTGAATAAACCCATAAACCTCAGAAGTCAATAGGCCACTTGGAACTAGTTTTGTTGTAGAGTAATAGATTGTAAAAGCAAGTGTTCTACTCCCAGCGCTTTGCCATTTCTGCTGCATGAGTTCCTTAGGGGAAAAACACAAATCTATAAATGGAATGGAAGTAGGGCGTTCTGAAATGATTTTATTGCCTAAAAGAATACCAACTCCAATAATTCCTCAGAGCACTTGGCAACAGAAGACATTTATTGGAAAGCAAAGAGTGGAATTCTATGAAGAGTATATTGAAAATTTAGGTGGACTCATTTTCCATCTTAGCAAATTTACCCTCTTAGAATGCATAAAGTAATTATATGGAGCACCTCTAATAAACATAGTTTGTAGTTTGCTCAGGTTTTTTTTTTTTTAAGAGCTGCTCCTCTACTGAGTGGGGTCCTTTGCTTTCAAGATACTGAGCACTACATTCTCAGGTAGAAAGTAGCCACAGCCATGGCTTCTATAGATATACTGAGTGACGAATTTTAAAGAAGAATGTCTTAGAAAGAGACTTTCACCTTATAATCATAGTAAAAGAAAAAACAAACTTCTCTGATGTAAACGTTATATTTGACCATTGTTTTTGAAGTCTGCACTCAGGTGCTTGCTGAAGTCACAATATTGTGACTAGCACCAAACTCTGGTTCTTTGCCATAGGTATATCACACCAAACAGGCCATAAGTCTACTTTTCAAACTAGAAATGTCACTAATGCTTGAACAGAACAAACATATATAAAGGAAATATGTAGGTATATCTTTAGCCCATAAGGTACCCACTGAAACCCAAGGAACACCTCTAAGAAAAAGATTTGAAAGATATTTGAATAGTTCCCAGTGAACATGCACCAATTGTTTTCCTTGAAATATTTGTTCCTTGTTATTTTGGGAAATCTTCTTACTTACGTATTTTATTCTCTTCCAAAATTGAATAGGCTTCACCTCCACACCCCTATCAAAATTTCATTCTGAGCCTCCCCATCTTGAAAAACAAGAGCAGAAATGAGGGGAGCGGGTCGGGCTAAGAAGGACACAGTAGCAGGTGGGAAGCATGAGTGAGGCTCTGAGATTCTAGTCTTTGACCATATTCATACACCAGGATGAAACTAAAGAAAATATATTTGATTATCCTCTACATTATAAAATATATTCCAGCTCTAGTATGTACTAGGCTCTGTCATACAGAATGGTATTATTCTCAGAATGGTATTGCTACTTTTACAAAAAGAACAAAGAATTTCTTTGACATTAGAACAGTTCCCAAATCACATAGCCATGTGTGAAGGATTCAGCTCAAGGATAAAATCGCGAAAGTCAGTATGCCTTCATTTTCCTCAGAATTGACCATCAAATAATTCATAGCACTATTTTTGATTTAAATAGGACCAACATTGTGAAAAATTAAAATTTTTTTCAATAAGCATAGCCAGTAAGGGAATAGCATGGCAACTTTATCAAGAGCTTCTGCAAATCAATGAGACAATGATGAAAAAAACTGTTAAAGAATTCGAAAATATACTTCTTAAAATAGAATATTCAATTGCATATATATGAATTATTTCATTAGTGCTCATGCAACTACAAAGTAGAACTATGATAAAATGTCATTATTTCAGTACCAGATTGCCACATATATAAACAAAATATGGATGAAGACACTTAGTCGTATACAGCATTGCTAGTGTAGTACAAGCCATTCTAACCTTTTTGGGAAAGGGTCAACACTAAAGGGAATAGCAAGGTAGACCTGATCTGTAGAGGAAAAAAATGGGGGAGTGGTTCTATCAGGGAGTGAGGAGGGAGATAAACAAAGAAGGAGAAGAACGGGTAGCACAAGGGCAAGAAGGTCTGAAAAATTCATAAGGTATCATACTATTAAGTATTTATCTAAAATCCCTTTCATAGATAGGAGTCTGTGTACAAGCACACACACCAATTGGTTATCCAATACTAAAAATGGTGAGCTCTGAAAATACAAACATACAGACAACATCACAAAGACAGACTGCATTTATGTATTTAGGAATTATGTATCAGAAATACATATCTGCACACATGTGCATGTAACAACAATTAAATAAAAAAGAAGTCTCTTGACTTGAAAGAGAGTAAGGACAGGCCCTTGGGAGAATTTTGAAGGAGGAAAGGCAAGGGGGAAATAATGCAATTATAATTTCAAACACTAAAAACAACAATTTTAAAAAGTAAGTGTGTATATTATCTATGATACATCATTCCACTTGTATATATAGAAGCAAAATAAATTGGTATGTGTGTGTGTATGAAATATTCAAGTATATTTGAATCAGTACTGCTCACAGTAACCAAAAATTTTAGGTTGGTACCCAGAATGTTTGATCTGTGAATAGTATTACCTGTATATATTTTAGATAAAACACTACCTTAGTTGAATTATTTAAAATAATTTAACTCCATTCAGTTATGTTCTTAAGTTATGTAAAATTTATTGCCCTAAACAGAAGTTTGTAGTATCTAAGTGCTAGCATTTTGGGGCACAGAATGTGTATACCTAGATATGTCTGTATATGCGATTGAGCAAAAGAACATACATAAACACACAGAACTTACAGAATGAGAAGCAAAAACTACATGCTAAGTTTTATGTAGTAAAATTTTGTGGAAAATTTTGTGTGCAACATTAATTCAAACAACCATGTTTTAATACATATAATTAGTAGAAGTCATAATATTCCTACTTTATGCCATAGTGGTTTATGGCATAGCCTCTCAAAATAAAGAGAATTTTTATAGCTATTATGCAGACTGAAAATAATCTTTTCCAAAATTTTCCTTTCCTATCATTTCTGGTCAAATCAGAAAGAAAAATATGTCCTATCATTTCTGCTAACAATGAATAGTTTGGTTGTTTTTCTTCTGGGGTTTCCTGAAAAGTTTTCCACAGAACGGATATTAATCAATGAATAATGATATAGTTCAACCCAAAATTCCTCCTACTTAGTAATAAAAGGCTATTTTAATACTTACATATGCAAACTCACTCCTCATTACCTCCGAGCCAGCTTATTTTCGGCTGATTAAGAGTCAAGGAAGGTCGTTCATACAGCTGAATAATAACAAAGTCCTAGAAACTGTTGTCTCCTACTCATCTTCATGAGCACCAGACATAAGTTTTCCAAGCTGTGTTTGCTATCTTTTCATTGCTTTAATAAAGTAGAAGAGAAATCTGACTCACAGTTTCAAAGATTTAAGTCCATGGTCAGTTTTGCTTTCAGCTTTGTGGCAAGGTAGTAGATTATGTGTGGCAGAGAAAGGCTGGTCACTTCAAGGCAGCCAGGAAGCAAAGAGAGAGAGTGAGAAGCGGTGTCAGGACCCCATCATCCCACTAAAGGCCACACCCTCTGTTGCCCTTTTCTCCCACAATGACCTGTCTCCCAAAGCTTTCACTACTTTTGTTTACATCCAGACCTCAGTTTCCCTTCTCTGTACTCCTCCCAGTCCTGTGCCAACACCTTTTTTATGCCACCGCCTCCCCCCACTGCATCCACTTCTTTTCCTTTGTTTCTCTTCAGAAAAGTTTGGGTTTCCCATGGATATCAGCCAGTCATGGTATATCAAGATACAGTGAGCTTAGGCACCTCCTCTCCTATTAAAGCTAGGTAACCCAGTGGTAGGAGGAAAGGGTCCCAAAAGCATGTAAAAGAGTCCAAAAGGACCCTTGCTCTGTGGTATTAGGAGCGTGGGCCCCTTGTTCCATCCCACCCAGCTAGCTTACACCTGAAATAATTTCACAGAAACTGTATTAATTAAATTAGTGCCTGGCCCATTATCTCTAGCCTCTTGTTGGCTAACTCTGACATCTTGATTAACCCATTTCTATTAATCTGTATGTCACCACGAGGCCGTGGCTTACCAGGAAAGATTCAGCATGTCTGACTCTGGGGACTGCATGGCAGCTAGCTCTGCCTGCCTTCTTTCTCCCAGCATCCAGTTCCTGCCTACCTAAGTTTCTGCCCTATCAAAAAGCCAAGGCAGCTTCTTTACTCAACCAATGAAATCAACCCAAATACAGAAGGACCTCCTACACCATTGCTCCACTGTTATGAGTCCCATAAGAAGACCAAGCTACACAATTGTCCAATATTCGTAGAGGGCCAAGGCCAGTCCCATGCAGACTCTCTGGTTGTCAGTTGAGTCTCTGTGAGGTCCTATGAGTCTAGGTTAGTTGCTTTGTGGATTTTCTTGTGGTGTCCTTGACCCCTCTGTCTCTCACAACTATTCCTCCCCATCTTTTGCATGGTTCCCTGAGCTCCACCTACTGTCTGGCTGTGAGTCTCTGTGTCCGTTTCCATCAGTTGCTGGATGAAGCCTCTCTGCCTTTACCACCTCTTAACAGTGACCACGCCTTCAACACAGGAGCTTTTAGGGTGCATTTAGGAAGCATTTACTTTTATTTATTTATTTACTTACTTACTTTATTTTTATATTTTAACTTTAGTATACATTAATTATAGAAAATTTTGTGTTCTGTTATGTTTCCATACAAGTATGATATGTTTTGATTATACTCAACTCCCATTGCCCACTCTGGTCTCACTCCCTCCTCTGCTGATCTCCTTCATCCCAGTTAATTTTCCTTTTCCTTTTGTATTTTGTGGCTTTCATTTTTTGTATGCTGTATGTACATGAATGTGTGTGCATGTGTACATGCATATTTATGTGCATGTATGGTAGAGTGTGTGCACGTGTGCATATGCTGAATCAGGTTTTTTTTGGAATCATGTGTGAAGGCTTATGTAAATAAACATGGGCAGTTGACCAGTGGTTCCATTCCTCAAGAAAATGTGTCTCTTTCCTTAGAAACCATTAACTCATTATAATTCCTCAAAGAAAGTAGAGTCTTGTGATTTACTAATGTGGGTATCATTAAAATTACCAAAACAATGCTTCTTTCAAGTAACCAAAAGTCAAAGATTTGTAAATAAATTTTAATTCCTAATTGATTGCTCTAGTTGAATCTGTAGCTTAGCAGAAATAATATTGATCTAAAGGCTAGTTTGGAATATTGGTTATCACCAAAAAAATGTATCTAACCTTAGTTTCCTTTTCTAAAATAAACAAACACACTGCCTCTTGAAGCAGTGTAATTCTCTTCTGCATTTATGACCATTTCAGCTTCTAGCAAGCCCTGAGTTCCCTCATCATCCAGTTGTTAAGTCAAGAAGCGTTGATGTCTCTATCTACCAATCCTAGTGAAGTAGCCTGTCTTACTTTCACACACACTGATGCAGATAGTTGCAGTAGCCTTTCACTTGCAGGTCTACCTATTCCATTATAATTTTATCCATGCAGAGAAGCATTGACCTTTAATTATGCTTTCTCCTAGAGCATTTTATGTATAACCAGCTTGTAGCTGAATTAAACAATATATAAATTGTATAAAGTAAACAACTGTTTCTTTGGCCAAGGTAAATGTTCTGGAGAATATTAAAAAATTAGCCATATAGTAAAGCTTTTTTCTTGAAGTAAATACGAAAACACAAAAATAAGAAATTTAACATCTAACTATATTGTGTACACAATATTTATGAGGGAATTTCTCTATGTTCAAACAAACTGAACTCAAACTTGCAGGCACAGTTAATGGATAAATGCAACTGGAAGCAAAGGAAAGGCATTTTCCCATTATGAAAAGCCTTAAGAAACAATATTAGCATTTGTGTTGACATGATAAAATGTTTAAGGTATAAGTTTCTGGTTGTGAGCTCTAGAAATGGACTCTGGGGCAGACTTCTACACAGGGAGTCTATTGGGGTGACTCTAGGGAGCAATGTGTATAGAGAAATGACCCACTACAAGCCTGTGCCAAGGAAAAAGTTGAAACCCAGTTCATTCAGTGAAAGTCTTAAAAATCATTATGGGTGATGTGTAGGACATAGGTACTACACATACACACACACACACACACACACACACACACACATACACACCAGACACATAAACACATGCATGCCAGATACACTTGGCAAGGGGACATCTCTTCCCTTGGGTTTAAAGCAGCTGCAGGAAGTGAGTCTACCACGAACAACCAACAGCCTTCTTTCCTGAAAGCAGAAAGCTGAGCACCAATGGGGTTTCTTATTATACAAATGAAATGCCACTTTAAATGGCTGAAGATACAAGTAGAAAGAGAGTAACACAGTGAACAATTAGGAGCTTAGATTTCACAACCGTGAGCATTCCTGAGGATGCTTTGATTGGGGGAACTCTAGTTCACTACTTTCAGTCCTTTCTAATCATTCCTTCTGTCTCTTTAATTCAGTGTATTCTACATGCCACTAACCTCCAGAGAATATTTGACAATGTCTAGAGGCATGTTACCACACCTGAAGGAGCATGCTACTAAAACATGCATAAATACCATACAATGCACGACAGCATTCTACTTGGACCAAAATACTGATCGTGACAAGGTTGGAAAACCCTATTCCAAATAGTAGTTGCAGATAACACATCTTTGTCTTACTTCTTTTTATAATGTTCAACTGTTAGCTGCAAAGTGTTTCTTCAATCCAGCTTTCAGTATTTGACACACGTGTTTCAGAAAGATTGAATACCAAGACTTAAGGTAAAAGTAGCAGAGATAATCCTTGATACTAAAATCTTTCTCTGTACTTCTCAGGCAGGAGACTGGACTACATTTTCCAGTCTCCATGGTCTGAATGGCTGAGTGACAGAGGTCTAATCTGGAGAAGAGAATGATTAAAATAAGATCAATGTGTGACTTCACTAATCTCATTGCTTATTGCTATATAAAGAGATGGTTTTTCTTTTGATTCACAAGTGTTTAAAGAGTGGGAAAATAATGGAAACAAACCTCATGGGGAACATTCCATCAATGAGGTAAATTAATGCCATAGCGAGTGAGTGTTAAATTATAAAAGTCTACTTGCTCGATTAGGGTAAAAGCGAGCCTCTAAGGAAAGTAAGGTCTAATTAAAGTTTGAGATGTGCATTTAAAAGAAAGGCTCTCAGGAGAACGGTGTGGCCAATACAGCAGATAACCCGAGGACATGTAAAAATCCTTTGGCAGTGTAGGCCCTTATTTGGTGCCAGCACTGGTGAGCATAGCTCTGGAGATTAATCTCAGAAGTTGATGGAGTGTGCCTCTGTCCTGTCCAGAGCTCACTGTCTCCTGAGAAACAGCTGAGATGTGTGCAGGCCTGTACCATCAAAGACACCCAGTGTTCAGAGAAACAAGGACAATAGTATAGCCCTGCTGAACTCTGATGGGATCTGTACAACTCTTGAACTTTGAGTTATTAGACCCATACATAGAGTTCAATAAGATATGAGATCACATTCTCAAAGAGATAACAAAACCAAGATCTCATCACAGCAAAGTGTGTCAGTCGGTAGAGTACTGTGTTAACATGTGTTCAAAACTTTAGAAAGTAAGGGAAAAGTGAGGCAAACCACTTCCCTGTGTAGGTTGTAGATATTATCCATCATTGTCCTCTGCTCTCATCATCTGTCTTTCAGTCGGCTCAAAAGCTGAAGTAAGAAGAACACTCCTCCATTGCTGGTGGGATTGCAAACTTGTACAGCTTCTTTGAACACCAGTATGGCAGTATTCTCCAAAATTAGGAATCAATTAACCTCAAGACCCAGCTATACCAATTTTGGGTATATACCCAAACAGTACTCAGTCATACCATAAGAACATTCATTCAACTATGTTCATAGCAGCATTATTTGTAATAGCCAGAATCAAGAAACAATCTGGATACTCCTCAGCTGAAGAATGAATAAGGAAAATGTGCTACATTTACAAAATGGAATACACAGTGGTAAAGAATAATGTCATCTTGAAATTTGCAACAAATGGACTGAACTAGAAAAAAACCCATCCTGAGTGAGGTAACTGAGAACCAGAAAGACAAATATAGTATGTGCTCACTCATGAGCAAATATTAGACATAAAGCAAAGGATGACCAGCCTACAATCCACCAAGAACATAGATAAAAAGAGAACCCTAAGAGAGACATACATGGATCCACTTAGGAAGGAGAAAAAGACAAGATCTTCTAAGTAAATTGGGAATGTGGGGGCTGGACAGGTAGAAGGGAAGAGGGGAGGAAGGAGGGGTAGTGAGAAAATGTATAACTCAATTAAAACAATAAAATGGAGAAAACTTAAGGCTGCTTTCCCTCTGAGAGTCTCACTTTCTCCGTTTATAAAATGGGAATGACTGTACTTACATAGTTTTAGTAGAAATTAGATAGATTAGTGTATCTTGAGCTGTTGTGTGGATTTTAGTCCATGATTTTGTAGAGCTGTTTGAACATAAATGAACCATCACCTTCCTGACCCACTTAAGTTTTTTTTGTCTAGAAAATGGAAATCATAAGATTTCATATTCAATTCAGATGCCTGTTTTATTAGGTTAAATAAAATAATATTATGTAAAAGCAAAAAAAAAAGTTGTGAAAAATAAAATCCCCTTCCAAAGTCCCCTGTGAAAAGTTTGGTTTGGAGAACGTCCTCACAGAAATGTGACATAGATAATATATAAGCCAATTCTCCAAAACCAGTTTCCCAAAATCCGAGTAAATGGATATTAGATAGAGGGAAAATGAACCTAGGTAACCTCTTAGAAGAACAATATCCTGGTTCCTGGTACCAACCTACAAGACATCCCAAATTCTACTTTTAGGTTCCAATTACTAGCATGTATGAGCAATCTACTCCATGAAATTGCATTTTTAGGTCTATTTGATAGCAGCTGGGTTAAAACACAAAAATTAGTGGGTAGACAGTGGAGGAAATCGCAGAAAATTGGTCGACTTTTACCAGTGGTGTTGTCCTTTTCTGTTCCTCAGGAGATATACTGTGAAAGAAATGGTTCTATATTTGCTCTCACATCCCAGTAATAGAGAAGGATGCTTTACGGGACATTTTGAGACAGCATCTCTATATTCCTATTTTGTAAAGCATGTCTTTACAATTGGATATCTCTCTCAGGAGTCTGGGACTGTTGTCCCCATTTTCACTCTTTCTCTATTTCAAGGCACATATTACAGTTGGCCTTCTTAGTTCTACAAGATTTCTCTTTTATGCTGATGAAGTGAAAGTCCATGTGTCTAAATAATGACTTTATTTTCTTTAAATCATGTTGTGTTGTCTCTCTCATATATATGTACACTTGAGAAGATAGAAAACCGTTGCTAGTCAGTGAGGTTTACCTCCACACCTGAATTTCCCCCAATAGCTGTTCATAGGTTTGAAACTTACAATTTACGGAAAATATTCTCATATATTTATATATGCCAATACTTAAATGTATTTGCTGATTTTTTTATAATAAATATCAAAAACTTATTTGTTTGATGTGGGAAGTCCTTGCTTTTATTGGTTAATGAACAAAGAAGCTGCTTTCAGTGAATGACTTAACAGAATATACCCAGGCTGCAAAAGTTATAGAGAGAGAGTAGGCAGAGTCAAGCAGAAGCCAAGGAGTCATACACCTCCAAAGAAGTTTGCCAAAACTTTGCCAGTAAGCCACAACCTTCTGGTGATACACAGCTTAATGGAAATGGTTTAGTTTAGGATATAATAGCTAGCTAGCAACACGCTTAAGCTATTGGCCAAACAGTATTGCAAATAATACAGTTTTGTGTGATTATTTTCATCTCAGAGGCCAGGAACAAACTAAAAGTTTCTGCCAACAGAATGGTGCCCAGGGTAGGACATAGATCCACATAAGGCCTAAACAACGCTTTAAAAAAAAAAAGGGGGGGGGCTTCTAGACCCACAGAAACAGCCTGTTAGTAGTAGCATATTTTTAGATAGGTTCTATTGGCTGGTGGCAGGCAGAGGCATGGCTCCTTTAAGATAGGTCTTCTTGATTCAGCATTAGCAGTAAAAACTGAGGCCTCTTTAAAAAAACATAGGCTTTCTGATTCACCAGCACAAATGTCTCTGACTCTTTGGGGAGGTCCGGCTACAGAGCATTTAAACAGGGTTTGTGAGCAGAGCGTTACAACTCGATTAATGTCAACACAGGCACACTGTGTGTCTGAAAATGAGGCAGTGTTCATGGCTCACAGAGGCAATGAACAGACCTTTGCCGTGTTGGACTGGGTCCTACATTCTCAGAGGTGACAAATCCAGATGGAGTCTCTGACTTTGGAAATTAAAAATATGTAATACATATGTGCTTGGTGAAATCACCGTATAACTAGATTATAAACCACAAAATATAAATTATGAAAGTTATTATTATGAATAAAACATTCCCAATAGACCAGAAAAATGAAATTATTCATGTTAAATTTCACATATCAAATTGAAACTTTTTTAAAAAGCAGACAGATGCCCCAAAAGACTATTTTGTTTCTGAAAATGAAAGTTTTCAGTTTATCTGTGTTAGTACAGTGAGGAAGTCCTACACACACATACGTATACAATATATATATATACATGAATATATATGGTTATATGACATATATAACTTATTAATATATAATACCACTTCAAATATCACTGTTTTTCTGTTTGACAGAATCTCCCTTTCCACTGCATATAATTCAGATTGTGCAAACTCATATTTAGAATCAAAGCCAGTTATATCTATACCTAATTTTCTTATAATTTTGACAACACAAAAAGAATAGGTGAATACATTACTTATTTTCTTTGAAGACAGAATGGCAAAAACTTTAATTCTCTTTCCTTTGTTAGATTTGCTAAAACAAGGAGGCTTTAATTTATTAAGGAAATTAAATTTAAATACAACTTTCCTTAAAAATATCACAAGCCCACATTTTGTGACTACTAGTCTCATTAAGAGCATTGAAACTGTATATGTTAAATAAACACCTGCCAAGACAGTGAGAAAAATCTAAAGTCCAGCATTCAAAACAGGAAACGGTTACCCACCCCATTTAGGAAGCATCACAGTGATGCTATAGTCAACCATAGAACTTGGCTGTTTCCCTTTATAGAGAGTGTTTCTGAGTGTGAAAGAAAAGTTGTGAGGTATTTTATGATCATAACCTAAGAGGCACATTCAATCAATAGTTTTAATCAATAACTTTTAATGCTAAATATGCTCACCCTCAGTCCATAAAATAATTGGCCACCAACTGATGTGACTTCAGGGCAGGCTGATGTCCATGTAACTGCCACGTGGACTTTGCTAAGACACATTAAGGTATTTTGCTAATTACACCTCCTCACTTACTGCCAGCCTCTCTTTATTCCCCCGGTAAAATGAAGGTGAATTGGAATGAATGAAAATAATGTAAATTAAAGATCTCAGATGTTTAGTAAAACCTAAGGGAGGCTGTGTTTGTTGTGTGTCATAACACTGAATATAATGAAGACAAGACTTTCTCCCCAGTGCTCATTTTGTGTGTTAAATGCTTTAATCATTTTGAGCACAAGCGTTTGCCTTCATTATTCCTGCACAGCGAGGAAGGTCTAAGGTTCTGTTTTGTGTACAATCAATGAGGACAGCAGCCTACACTTAGAAAGTGATTTGTATTCAGGCATTTCCAGAGCTCTTTGCAAGCCATTCCAGTTACTCTCTCCTGTTTGTTTATTAGAAGCATCTTCTACCTGACAGTTTAAGTGAGGTCAGAATTTTGTGAACTGTACTGGTTTGCTGCATTAGATTTTAAAACACGGGGACTAGATGAGCAGGCTGAGATGACGCTAGGGACTGAGAAAGTGGGCTGCGTATGACACACACAGTTGAAAATTGCATGTTGTATATCTTTGTTCTTTGGTGTTATAGAATATTCATTTCCCTTCAACAGAGAGCATTATTCAAAGACTGCTTTAGTTATTTATTTAAATGTACTCTGAGGGCATAGTAGTTTAAACAACCTTCAAGACATAGTGAATTCAATTTAAATCCTAATTTTGTAGTCTTTGGAAAGTTATATTTAATCTAGGGCTGTCTTCTCCATGTTTAATATAAGAAAAGAAGACCCACTTCTTCCTGCTTCTGATGTGAAATATGTGAGCTGATGCACAGAAACCACTGATGGCTACTAGATGGTCTCTGTTAGTTAGTAAGGGTGTACACTAGGATAACTGTAGATGATGGCAGGTAATACCTTTGCATGCTTACCAAACACTCTGCGCCCGAGCTTCACCCCAAGCCGACTTTTTACTTTTCATGATAAGACAGGATTTCACTAATTTGCTCAGGCTAGCATGGAACTGTTCTGTAGTCCAGGCAAGTCTTGAACCCCTGATCCTTCTTCCTCAGCCTCCCTCAATCTGCCTCATAGGCCTGTGCCGTGGGCCAGACTAGGATTATATTCTTATTTTTTAAATCTGATTTGTACCATAAGTATTTTTTAATTACAGTGTTAAATCAAAACTAAATGAAAAAAACTTGATCACCACCACCTATACTTGCTTCAGAGACAATCAATAATGGAAAACATGGCCCTTGGTGAAACCATTTGTGAGACTAGATGTCAACCATTAATTAATTACTGTTGTGTTGATTATCTGCCCGTCCACTCTGTCAAAATATCCATTAGTGGTTTTATTTAAAAGAGGAAAGAGTTGTTTCAGCTCATGATTACAGGGGCTTTGCTGCAAGATCAGCTGACTTCTTTATTTTAGGTCTTGGTTGAAGCATAATGCCATAGTTTTGGAACATGGAAGGAGGCAACTGAACTCATGTTATCTGGGAAGAAGAAAAAGAGATTGCAAAAGACAGAATAAGACCTTGGGGGTGCATCTTAGTGAGCTGCTTCCTCCAAGGAGGATCCACATCCTAAAGACTGAACCACCTCCTCACAGTGCCACAGTCTCCAAACAAGCCTTTGAAGCAGAGCCTATAGGGATATTTAAGGCCTGTGTCATAATACTAAACCAACAGAGCATCCAGTCTTGCATAAGCAGACTCAGTGTGACTCTCAAAATGCCCAGAGATGGACGACCAATGTAGAAAGAGCAGAATTATCTGACATGTCTTGCAGGAGAGATCATACATTGCTCTTCAAGCAGAGAAAAAAAAGCATATTTAAAATGAAAATAAGTTATCTTCAGGATAAAAATAAAACCAAAAAAAAAAAAACCAAAGAAGGGGAAAATGCTGAACTTTGGTTATACAGGCTCTTTTCCAAACACAGAATCATGGATTCATCACCAGAACAAAAGAAAAAAGAAAAAACTGGCACCAGGGTCATAGCTACCAACTACACAGAGACATACCAACAGCTTGTTGCATTAGTTTTTGTTTGTTTGTTTTTTAACCTGTGTTGTCATAACTGATATTGACCAGACCTGTTAGGGATTTCTAGCCTATCCATGCCACAGGCAAACGTTAATAGATGTTTCTGTTCCACCTAGTCCAACAGCTGTTCAGTCCCAAAGAAACACCCAGACCCCTACATTAATTATAAACTGGCTAGCTAACTCTTATATCTTAAATTAACCCATAATTTTTATCTGTGTTAGTCATGTGGCTTGGTATCTTTTATCAGTGAATCTGTCTCATCTTGCTTTCTCTGTGTCTTGGTGACGACTTTACAGACTGAGCCTTTCCTCTTCCCAGAATTCTCCTATTCTGGTTGCCCCACCTATACTTCCTGCCTGGCTACTGGCCAATCAGTGCTTTATTAAATGAATACAGGGGACAAATTTTTTACAGGGTACAAGACTATTGTCCCACAGTAGGCAAACATTCAAAGAGCAAGATAAAACAGCTTAAATAGAGCTTTCAAACCAGATCTCACTCCAGCACTCCTGACTTTGTCATGGGATTTCTCTGAGAAAGAATGTTTTAAAAAATTCTCCAAATCCAAAACTGGGAGTTTCTTAGTTAGGTTTTCTATTGCTGCAACAAAACACCATGATGAAAACAACTTGGGAAGGAAGAGTTTGATTTGGCTTATACTTCATTAGCACTGTTCATCACTGGAGGAAATTAGGACTGAAAGTCAAACAAGACAGAAACCTGGAGGCAGGAGTTGATGAAGAAGTCGTGAAGGGCTGTTGTGTACTGGCTTGCTCCTCACGGCTTCCTCTGGTTGCTTTCTCATAGAATCCAGGACCAACAACCCAAGGGGGCACCACTCACAGTGAAATGGGTACTTGCCCATCAATCACTAGTTAGTAAACTGCCCTATAGGCCTGTCTCCAATCCAATCTTATGGAGGCATTTTCTCAATGGAGGCTCCCTTGTAAGATGACTATTGGTCGTGTCAAGTTGACATAAAACCATGCAGCACAGGAAGTTTCTCAACAAACCTGTCCCCTCCATGAGAAGGAGGATCCTGGCATGAAACTCTGTCAAGAACCACCTTAGCTCATGGGTTCACTTCTTATCTAGGTATTCTATGCACTGCTTCACCTACATCACATCCTTTACCTCCCACAAAAACTCCATAAAAAATATTATTTCCATGGGAGGCAATGAAGGCTGAGAAAAACAGTAGTAACTTATCCAAGATCATACAGTTAATGGCTGAGGGATGGATCTGGCTCTCAAATCTAACACTCGCGCCAGCACCCAGGCCTCAGAAGATCACATCGTGAAATGAATAGTGGAGACGCTGAAGAAGCAGGCTTCCACATGGAGCCTTGCCTCCTGGAACAGGAAGTGGCATAGGCTTGATGCTAACCCCAAACTGCAGACACTTAAGAAATATTTTTGAGTCAGGGACTCAAAGCACTTGAGGTGTGCATCAATTCATTGAATTCTTGCAATTGCATTGTATGTAGACACTCTGCCTCCATTTTCAGATGAGAAGACTGATGAATAAGTGATAAGTAAATGATTGGAGGAAAGAAGGCACACAGGGAAGAGAAAGGGTGTTTTTTCACAACATAAGGGCTAGCCTATTTGAACACATTTCTTCTGGCATACAGCTCAGCTGAGAAACCCACGTTGATGGAGGGCCTCTCACACTGTTGAACTTAGCTCTCCTGGTATAGCATATCGTGTAGGAAGTTTTTTATGTATTTGTGTTGCTTTCATTGGTTAAATAAAGAAACTGCCTTGGCCTTTTGTTAGGGCAATACTTAGATAGGTGGGAGGACAGAACTGAATGCTGGGAGGAGGAAAGCAGATAGAGCCAAGCTGCCTTGAAGCTGCCAGGTCAGACATGTGAATCTTTCCCGGGAGGCCACGACCTCGTGGTGAACACAGGTTAATAGAAATGGGTTAGATCAAGATGTGAGAGTTGGCCAAGAAGAGGCTAGATATAATGGGCCAGGCAGTAATTAAATTAATACAATTTCTGTGTGATTATTTCGGTGGTTAAGCTAGCCGAGCGGCCAGGACAACAAGCAGCCCACTCTCTCCCACTACAAGCATATACAAACATGTGAAATAATTCCCAGGTAACATATTGTGGTGGTTTGAAAGAAAATGGCCCCGAAAGGGAGTAGCACTATTAGGAGGTGTGGCCTTTTTGGAGGAAGTGTCTCACTATGGAGTGGGTTTTGAGGTCTCTCTTTCTCCAACTTCCTTCAACGTGATAGTTAGTTGATTTCCTGTTGCCTGGAAGATAGAGCACTCTCGGTTCCAGCATCATCTCTGCGTGTATGATGCCGTGTTCCCTGCCATGATAATTGGCTGCACCTCTGAAACGGTAAGCAAGGCTCCTCAATTAAATACCTTCTTTATAAGAGTTGCCATGGTCATGGTGTCTCTTCACAGCAATAGAAACCCTAACTAAGATACATATTCTATGAGCATATTTAAAATTTTATTTATAAGCTACTGTCTAACTCCTCAAAAGTTGACCTTGTCTAGTTGGCTCAACATGGCTCTCTTCCTAGTTTCTTCTTATGCAGTAAACACTAATCCAGATTGTCATACATTCTAGTCCTCATAAAACCTGAATGTTATTTCCACAGACAGGTTTTAACGGCAGATAAAAAGAAAGCTTAAAACCCTCATTTAGGGCCAGTGTCTCTCATTAAGCTTTCCGTGATTTTTACAGGGCTGGGGTTCATGGACCAATGACTACTTACCTGGCTGGCTAAGATTAAAATGAGTAATAGGTCCTCTGTGCCTTCAGGATGGCTCCTAATGCATTTTTCATTAAGTTGAACTCCCACTTGGGGCCTCTTCCTGAGGTTCAGACAGAGGTAAGAGAGTTGTGAGCTGGCTTGTTTACTAGCATTTAAGCAGGGCTGTTCTTTTCTCACAAACCGTAACAGTTCTGCACTTAACACGATTTCTGGGAAGGTGGAAACACTGTGTTTATTTGGCCACCTGTTAAGAGGATACTGATTCATTAGGACAGATTTTAAACTGGTTCACATTTCAGAACTTTATTAATATATTTTATAGAAAAGTTGGATAGCATACTTCCCACAAAATATACTCACAAATATGCAAATACACATGGACACACATTATTCATTCACACGCATAGACATAGTCATGTATAGACATAACTTGTTCATATGCTGCTGTATCACAGCTATACACATACCTCTTAGCGGTTCTAGTACTGTGAAGATACACCAGAACCACAACAATTTTTATAAAGAAAGTTTAATTGTAGCTGGCTTGCAGTTTCAGAGGTTAGTCCCTTTTCTTCATGGTGCCATGCAGGAAACGGAGCTGAGAATTCTACATTTGGGGCAGGAATTTTGAGACAGGGTTTGTTTGCTAGCTTGGGCTAACCTATACTTAGCTCTATAGAACAGGCTGGTCTCAAACTCACAGTGATCCGCCTGCCTCTACCTCCAAGTGCTGGGATTAAAGACATTCGCCACCACCACCTGGCAAGTTCTACAACTTGATCTGCAGGCAGCAGAAGCAGCTGTGTATCACCCTGGGCACCAGGCATGGCTTAAGCATAAAAGACCTCAAAGCATGACTCTACAGTGGCACATTTCCTCCGACAAGGCCACAGCTACTCCGACCGAGCCACACTTTGTAATAGTGACACTCCCAATGGGGCAAACATTAAAAAACATGAAACTTTGGGGGGCTATTTCTTGTCAAACCACCACAATATACATGTACAAAAATTACTTCGCTTTCATCGAGATACACATATTATACCCATATATATAGCACACATAGTCACAAAAATAAGTGTATATTCTGATATGTACATAACCCCCTCTCTCTCTCTCTCTCTCTCTCTCTCTCTCACACACACACACACACACACACACACATACACACGGGCTAAAATATGGCCCCCATTATATAATGTTCTAATTTGTGAAACTCATTATTTGGAAAGACTCTTTGCTAATGCTAATAATGATTTAGAGATGGAGAACATTAGCCCAAATTATCCAGATTATCCCTAAACATGACCACAAGTATCTTTATATTGTCATGTAGAAGAAAGAAGAGATCTCTCACTTAGTAAAGAGAAAGGCAAAGTGAAGAGAGGCAGAGACAAGAGCAAGAGGGCCCCTACAAAAGGTATGCAAATGCCCTTCATAAGCCGGAAGGGTCACAAATCTTACCATGTAGCCTTATAGGTCATGCTACCCTACCAACATGCTACATAATAAAAACATCTCCTATCTCAGATGTCTAGTCCCCAGAGCTGTGAGTGAATTCCCATCAGCACAAAAACCCAAGCACAGTGATACATACTGTAAACCCAACTCTGGATTAATGGTTAGACACGGGAATATTAGGAGTTCAAGACCAACCTGGGCTACGTGAGAATATATGTTTTTTAAAAGGTTATGACTAATACATATAGACTTGTAAATTTTGTACTAGAATACTTATAATTGAGTCTTCCTGAAAATAATCAATGTACCTATATCCGTGCTACATACATCCTTTAAGGCCAGCTGTTCCAATTACAGCAATCACTGCTTTGTCGGGAGCCATGGAGAGTTGCCATGCATTTTCATGCAAGTCTTCTATGAGACTCTTTATAGCACATAGTACAGTTCTGTTCATCAAATTCCATACTTACGTGATCCTTCATGTAGATCACTCTAGAAAAATCAACTGAGCCTGTTTCTTACCTAGACCTGTCATTTTTCAACCATCCAATCTCGGCTCAGTTTCCCTCTCAAAAATATTAACCATCATTTGTCCAGATTCTCATAGTTACCTCTTCTCAGCTAGCCCATTCCTTGTCCAGGTATCCCTGTAAACAACAGTGCATGGTAGTGCCACAGTGTCTTGCCCATTCTGTCTGGATAGGCAGCTAGTTATTGCAAAGGACAAGGTCAACAAGACAAAATGACAGCCTAGAGAATGGGAAAAGGTCTTCACTAACCCCACATCTGACAAAGTTCTGATCTCTAAAATGTATAAAGAACTCAAGAAATTGGTCATCAAAAGAACAAATAAAGTGCCCCCCCCAAAAAAAATGGAGTACAGACCTACACAGAGAACTCTCAACAGAGGAATCTAAAATGGCTGAAAGACACTTAAGGAAATGTTCAACATCCTTAGTCATCAGAGAAATGCAAATCAAAACAACTCTGAGATTCCAACTTACACCTGTAAGAATGACCAAGATCAAAAACACTGATAATAACTTGTGCTGGAGAGGTTGTGGGGCAAAGGGAACACTTCTGCATTGCTGGTGGGAATTCAAGCTGGTACAGCCCCTTTGGATGTTAGTGTGGTGATTTCTCAGAAAATTAGAAAACAACTTTCCTCAAGACCCAGTAATACCACTTTTGAGTATATATCCAAAAAATGCTCAATCGTGTCACAAGGACATGTGCTCAGCTATGTTCATAGCAGCATTGTTTGTCACAGCCAGAACCTGGAAATGTAACGTTTATCTCTTTGCAAAATACTCAAGTCCAGACTTTCCCAATTACTGCTTGCCATACCCCGTTCCTTGACAGTAAGATAATACCTTCAGGGACGTTTTTCTTCTTACTACCCAGGGGAGGGTAGCAAGCTCACTTTCTTCTCCAGTTTTCCTGCTAAGAGGATTGTCCAGCATTAGCTAGGAAGCTCACTGTGGAAAGAGTCCCTGGGAGGAAGCAGGAGCCTCTCACGGGTAGAGTGCATACCCAAAGAGAAGCAAGTCAAGCCTAGACTGTACCTGAAAGAAAATGAAGAAATGGACTGAAGAACAATGGAATAGCAACTCCTGCATTTTCTGTATATAAACAGACCAGCCACGGTAGAGGCTAAGCTCCAAGACTCTAAACGGAAGTAGGCACAGGAGCTCAGAGCAGTAACAGCAAAAAAGGCTAGGGAAGGGTTGATTTAATTTTTCAAAACAATAAATGAATGACACTGGGCACTGTCCTCAAATTTCTCCTTGGAGTCCCTATGTCTACCTCACCCCTCCCCCACCCACCCACACACTTTCTCTTAGCTTTCAAGGCAAGTCAGTCATATGCAGGTGGCAACCTTTACTGGGGTCAAGATGAGGATTCTGCCAGCAAATGGAAATGTCACATTTAGCCAGACCTTAGAGGAGAAAAATAATTGCTGCCTCTCACAGAACATCAGCCAGGAAATGCCCGTTCTCAAGGAGATAAGCAGAATGCTTTCTCTATCTCCAAATCTCACTGAATCCTCTTGATGCAGCTGAGGGCAGCCATATGTCTGTGAGATTAAAAGAGGAATAGACGGAGAAGGCATGGCGGTAGGTACCCTGTGTGGGAAGGAAGTCTGATCCTCATCTTCATGGGGTCACACTATTAGGCAAATGTCACTCATTTCCACTCGAGGACAATGAGAAAATCTTGGCATTCTACTGTGGCCATGAGTCCTGGATACACTCTAATGCCTTTTCCCTCTTTCTAACCTAGAAGGATTCCTGCCACCTGGATTCAGGCACTGTCGTTACCGCTGTCTGGATTCAAACAGCCTCTTGCTCCCCATGCTTTTGCTTCTATCATTTTAAAATAGTTACAGTGCTGAGCTGCAGGTGTTTGCTCCTCGAACACTGTGAGATCTATAAATATCTTAAGTTTCAGGGGGAAAAATTGCCTAATGTTTACCTAATCTGCAAACTAAGAAATGAAGCATTGAAATAATCTGAGGGTTGAGACTTTTGTCTTGGGGCCTTTTCCTTTATTTTATTTTTATCTGTTATCCCTCCACCTTTCCTTCCTTCCTTCCTTCCTCCCTTTTACCCTGTGTCCTCTCTTTCTTCTGTCCTACATTTCCGTCTTATTCTGTATCTGTAGACCTTGGAGAACAAGTTGTGGCACAAAACTGTTTCCTCTGTTATGTGGAGGTCAACTTCAGCCTTCTCAGAATGCCAATGAACGTCAAGCTCTCACCCTATGTGTTAGAGAAAACCCAATATACTGTAGACTCAGGTAGTAGAGTGTGTATTCTGTATTCTCCCTGTTATTCCCTAGATGGAGAAATGTTTCCCCTACCTATGGGAGAGGTCTGCAATGCTGATATATAATGCTGAATTACTGAAATTATGGGACATGGACCACTGGTTACTTGGATTATTTTAGCAGCGTCATGGTGGTTGAGGTGACAGGAGAGAGAAGTCTATGATCAATTTGTGACTTAGAGAAACTCTGAGTGTAAGGAAGCAAGGTATAAAACACCCTGGTGGAGGACTCAGGAGACAGCTCAATGAGTAAAGCCATAGAGCCTTGAGAGCCTTTAAATATAAAGACATTATGGCATATGAATCAAGCAGAAAGTATAAAGCTCACTGTATCATAATGTTTAATTTCAGGATTTTATCTTATAAAACAGCTGTTTATGACATTTTCTCACTTTATGTTATGGATTTGAAAGAGCTAGTGAGATGATAAAGAAAAAGGAAGAGAGGATAGATGATGAATGACAGATGGACAGGTCAATGATATACAGATATGTGAATAGGAAAAAGATAATGAGAAAGACATTTAACAACATATTTATTCAACATTACCTATTGCTATATATATATACATATATATATATCTTCCTAATAATTGTTTTGTCATGTTACTTTCATTTATTGCTTTACCACTAAGACAGATGAACACACAAAAATAACACAAAAGGAAATTATAGAACAATCTCCTTGATAAACATGGACATTCTCGATAAAATGCTTACAAACAAAATTCGGGAACATATCCTGGACTCTAGTACAGAAACCATGAGATCATCTCAGTAGATGCAGAAACGGCCTTTGATATATTCCTTCTGGAGACTAGGATATTTCAAGATAATGAAGGCAAAATATAACAAGCCTCTAGCCAATATGATGCTGAACAGGAAGAACTGAAAGCATTGCCACTAAAATCAGGAACAAGGCAAGAATGTTTACTCTCTAAAGTCTTAGCTAGAGAATGGTGATGCACATAGGAAAAGAAGTCAAAATATCTTTATATGAAGATGGTATATTTCTGTGTAGAAAAGAGCTGGGCAATGGTGGCACATGCCTTTAATCCCAGCACTTGGGAGGCAGAGCAGGCAGATCTCTGTGAGTGAAAAGACCAGCCTGGTCTACAAGAGCTAGTTCCAGGACAGCCTCTAAAGCCAGGTGGAGGTGGGAAATCTGAACAGAGATATAGAGAGGAAGTAGGCAGAGTCAAGAAGACGCCATGTAGCTGCCAAAGGAGACAGACATCAGATGGAACTTTACCAATAGGACACAGCCTTCTGGCAAAACACAGATTAACAGAAATTAGTTAATTTATGAGTTAGCCAGAAATATGTCTGAGCCATTGACCAAACAATGTTGCAATTAAAATAGTTTCTGTGTGACAATTTGGGTCTGAGCAGTTGGGACACAAACAAGCAGTCTCTGCCTACACAAAGTTGCTGAGATCTGCCTGCCTCCTCTGCCTCCCAAGTGCTGAGATTAAAAGTCTTTGCCACCACTGCCAGGCAATAGCTTTCTTATATATCAAATGAGAACCACTAACAAAAAAATCAGAGAAGTGATTCCATTCTTAATAGTCTCAAAAATAAAAAATAAACAAGATAAGAATATCTTGGAATAAAGTTAACCAAGGAAGTTAAAAACCTGTACAATAAGAACTTTAAGATAAGAAATCCATGCTCATGGATGGTCAAAGTGGACAAACTACCAAAAGCAATCTACAGATTCAGTGTAATCCCCATCAAAATTCCAACATGATTCTTCATAAAAATTTAAAAGGCAATCTTAAAATTTATGTGGAAGTATAAAAGACCCCACATAGCATAATAATGCTAAACATAAAAACAGTACTGGAAGTATCACTATTCCTGATTTTAAGCTACATCATCAAGTTTTGTCATAAATAAATATATAAATGGAAGCAAATGTTGCCCCTGATATAAGTCCAAGCTTCTGATTTTTGACAGAGGACAAAACTTTACATTGGAGAAAAGCCAGCATTTTTAACAAATAGTGCTGGGGAAATTGGAGGCTCTACATATTGAAGAAGGAAACTTGAACCTTAACTCAACTTTGATAAAAATCAACCACATTGGATAAAATACATCAATATTAGAGTAGCAAATTCTGAATGTTCTAGAGCAGCAGTTCTCAATCTGTGGGGTACGATCTCTTTGGAGATCAAACAAGCTTTAACAGGGGTCACGCAAGACCACCAATGAATAGATATTTACATTATGATTCATAACAGTAGCAAAATTACAGTTGTGAAGCAGCAATGGAAATTATTTTATGGTTTGGGGTCACTACCACATGAGGAACTGTATTAAAGGGTCACACAGCATTAGGAAGATTGAGAACCATTGCTCTAGATGAAATAGTAAGAAGTATCCTTCAGGATGTAAGCTAAACTAAGAGTTCCTAAATAGAACACAGGTCATGCAGGCAATAGGAGCAACAATAAGTAAATGGGACCTCACGAAATAAAAATCTCTTTGAACTGCAAATGGTTAAGTGACAGAAAAGACAGCCTTTAGAATAGAAAAATATCTTTGCTACCTATATGTCTGAGAGAATATTAATGTTTAGAATCATCAAAAAAAATTAAAATGGGCTATGAAACCAAATGGAAAGTTCTCAAAATAAAATAATGCAAATAAAATATTTTCATTTTTTCAGCATCCTTAGCTGTCACTAAAATGCAAATAAAAACTACTTTGAGATTTCATCTTGCTGTAGCCAGAATAGCTCAGTTCAAGTCTTCTTCCCAATTTCGTCAGCCTCCCCATGTAACTCATTGAGTACAAAGATTGTGGCCCTTATGCTTATGAGTGTAGGGCAATGCACAGGGGCAACTTCTTAAGGATCTAAGCACTAAAGACAACTGACTGTCTCTCACCTAGCAGCCATCAACTGTCAATAACCGACCAGTTAGGGGTGGGGTTTCACGAGTCCTTCCTTCTGCCAGTATGGAATTTTGACTATTCTTATCACCTTTACTGCTCAGCACATATTACACTCACAGAAATAGACAAGTGTTACCTACGGTTCAAATATAAAAGCAGAATAAATTTAAGCTAAAACTGGTATTTCCCCTTTTAATGTTTGCATTTTGCTGCTACAAGATTTACTTTTTCTTAAAAACTAAACTAATTTATTGTTACTCCCTAAATTTCTCATGATTTCAATTGCATTTATGAAACTTGAAATTGTTTATTTGAATTTATCTCTTATATATGACTACCTGATTCATCCATCTGTTCAAGAGAAACAGCTTCCAGCTGAGTGCAGTTGGGCTGCAATCTCAGTACTTAGGAATGTGCTGCGTGAAAATTACAACTTTGAGACCATTCTTCTGTCTCAAGCTTGCTAAAATTTGAGTACTAAGAGTTCTACTCTCTTTTATACAAGTAGCACACTTAGTATCCTGCTTCCAGAACCAGGTAGTATATTGCCAGAATAGCATTACCAGTTGAAAAATCAAAAGACAAGAAAAATCAGAATCCAGCAAAATGTCCTAATGTGTGATTTAAGGATCTATCTTTTTTTAAAAAAAAAATAATAACTTAATGGGAAAGAAAGAAAGAGTTGGGGGGGGGAGTTTATGTCTACTGTTCATGACGGAATGGGTCATAGTGTTCTGTGTGGGCACAGTGTAAAGAGAGAAGACTGAGGGGCCTATATCTATTGTCCATGAAGGAATGAGTTGTAGTGTTGTTCTGTGTGGGGACCGTACGAAGAGAGGAGACTGGGGTGGAGGTCTGTCTATATCCATGAAGGAATGGACTGTAGCATTCTGCGAGAAAAGGGAAACGACAGAGCCATGCAAGACAGCAAGTCTCTGTTCGACCAGAGCAACTTCACAGTGAAGGGACCTATCTCACTGAAAACACAATAACCTACCTCAAAAGAAACCTGATATTTTTATATATAAAATAGAAAAAGAAGGTGCCTGACTTCTCTACAAACGTCTGAGTCATTTTGATGAGTAAAAAGGAAGCTGGAAGAATATGTAAAGCAGGGGCAATAGTTTAAGACCAAATTCTGAATCACATCCTTTCTGGGTAATCATGAATATGCAGCGCTCATGGGAATAGTTTCCAAATGCTTTCCAGACAGTAAAAAGAAAATTGAAGTTCATAAAGAATTTTATACATCTTAATGCACACACCTTATTTCTGCAAAGAAAAAAAGGAAACCTAAATTCTCCAAATAACACAAGTGAGTTGTTAGTTCTAAATTTGAAACTTATGCAAACACAGTCGGATTGTCATCTAAAATGGAAGGTTAGTTTTAATCTCGTTCTGCCTAAAGTACCAAGTTTTTAACATTCAAAGTGATCGAATTTTGTAGGCTTCACAAGTTTATTTTGTTTGAAGTTCCTGTTTGATTTTTTTTTTAATCTGGTGCATTTTAAGAGACTAATTACAAGTGGCTAATTGTCAAAGTAAGCCAGGAATTTGCAATAGAGGACCACTGCTGTGGTTAAACAATCCCCACTCCTTGGTATTCACAGCAAAGATAGTCATGAACTCAAGACAAAGGCCCACACTAGAGCTTTTATGTGTTTACCAGAAGTAGCATGTTCCCTAAGTCATAGAGAGGACTATCCAGACACTCATCCTTCTTTGAGTTTGAATACAGCTACCTGCCGACTACTCATTCATTGCTGAGTTTTACTTACAGGTGTTTATGGCTGCAATTGCATTTGTAGCAGGTGCTGCTGGCTTCACATGAAAGCCCCCAGCCCTTACATTTTCTGCTTCTTGGGTCCATGGCAAAATATACCTGAAGCTCTACCTGTGAGTTTGTTTGTGATGGTGCTTGTTTTTTTCCAACAGTAGGGGCTCCTTCAGTCTATGTTCTCCGTAGGTAGTATAGTCAAAGAGTCATGGGGACCTTCTTCAGCCAATATGGAAGCTGGTGCATCAACCTTCCAACTGATGTTCTTTGTGTGGGCTAATTCTGGGTGATTTCTATTCTGCTTCCCAGAGGTCTCTAATGGAAATCAGTTCCATTTGCTGAAAGCTGTAGCTCATTAGCCACCATAATTGGTTTCTTTCCCTTCCAAATCTCTTTTCATACCCTCCTGTTGGTCTTTCCTGGGATCATAGCCCAAATCTACATGTTCCCACATTCTAGTATCTGATTTCAACATAGGAAAAAAATCAACCTGAAGTTATGCTGTTTTAATACTTGAACACCAGTAGAGATTTGTTTTAATCTTTTGTATTTCCCTGGGTTTTATTATATAAAATTTTCTATTAAGGTACAAAAGGTAATATGCCGATACGAACATCCATGAACTACTATAATCAGCTACAAAACTGAATTTCAACAACATAATGATAATCAAAATCAGGGAAAGCAAGTTTATACAGGATGGTTCATGAATATACACTGTGGGGAGGTATGAGAACAGGTGTGTGAAGGCGTGTGTAAATGTGTAGGGGGGGGTAGGCCAGAGGTTAATATCCAGTGTTTATTCTCAGTAGCTTTCTTATTTTTTGAGACAGTATTTTTCACTGGCCTGGTGCTTTGACTAGGCTAGCTAACCAGAGAAAGAGTCTAGAGATTCCCAGTCATCCACATGTCTCTAACTCCCCAGAACTGGGATTTAAAACACATACCACTGAGACAGAGCTCGTAAGTCTCCATTTGGATTAGTTGTGGTTTTCTATAATGGCCTCTGTCTGTGGGAAAGAGATGTCTCCTTGATGGGTGTGGGTGGAGACTACACTTACCAGTGGATATAAAGACAAATCTTGAGTGTAGTTAGGTATTAGTAGCTGGTTTAGTAAAGTAGTGGTTATAGGTCCTCCTCCAAAATCCATAACTTCATTAGCTCTGAGTGGTAGGTTGGGATTTCAGGACCAGGCATGGTTTCCTGCTCATTGAGTTGGTCTTAAGTTCAATTAGAGAGCTTTTGGTTACCACAAAGAACTACAGGCAACTAAGGGATGCTAAGGGTAAAATAAAAAGTTTTCCCCAGGAAAGAGCACACCAATTGGTTATTTAATATCAATGGTCAGCCCTGAAAACATACATACAAGCCACATGATAAAGACTGAGCAGTTACATTTAGAAATACACATGTATAAGCATATGCGTGTATACACACATGCATGTGACGGCAGTTCCTGAAAAACAGGCCATGAGTTTGAAACAGATTGAGGAAGTGTAGAGAGGAGAGTTTGGAAGGAGAAGAGAGAGAGAGGAAAATGATGTAATTATATTTGAATCTCAAAAGTAAAAGAACAAAAATCCATATACCATCACACCCAGATTTTCTAATTTGGATTCTGGAGAACAAACTCAGGTCATCACATTTGTTCAAAAACTTTACTAGCTGAGCTCTCTCCCAAGCCCTAGATAAAGATTTTTTCTTTCTTTTCTTTTTTTAAAAAGTAGGGCAGACAATGTTTTGGGGAAAGAACACAGGAGATGTTGTAGGACCTGTTTCTCCTCATTCTGGGTTGTGGTTTTGTTATCCACTTCATGATAATTCATCAAGCTTTGTATTTACCTGTGTGATCTTTGATTCCCTTCATTACCTTTTGACAATTTTGATATTCAAAGTTAAGCTTAAAATTAGCTACTTTCAAATGCCAATCAAACCTAAGGAATTATTTTCTTCACAATTTTGATTTTTATCTTTTGTAAAAAAATTATATAAACTGAAAACTATGGAAACTAAAAAGGAAATGTTAAAATAAAAACTACGTAAGCATATTTAACCTAATTGAACATGTTCTGATTTATTTTCTCGGATTCTTAGATTGAATATGCCAGTGGTAATTATTCCTGAATATATTGGCTTTATTGCTCACACACTGGTGATCGTTTAACATTTTCAAAAAGGCTAATCCTGAGTGATGTTCAATTAAAGCTTCAGACTCAAATGTTTTCCAGTCTCGCATATGGCCTTTGTAAAGGATTAACGTGCAAACGATTGTCTTCTAATCTTACGAAAGGCTTAAAAAAGTCAACATCTGCATAAGGAATGGAAAATACTTCTCTCTTATAAATTTCTAAATGAGTAACTACAAATCAAGGTTTTTTTTCCCACTGTATTGCTGTAAAATATTTGAGAAAGGGATAGGAAAAATAGTTGTTTCTTTTTTTTATTTTCCTGTTAACAAGTTGCTCGTTAATGATATATAATATATAATAAAAAATATATAAAACCCATGGCGGTTATAATTTGAAGTTTTTCTCACAATTAAAGTTGGCGAAGGTTCTCCATGCTCTCCTGTTCCTTTTCACAGTCATCTCTCTGTTCCATATGTCCTCTGTCCCTCTGTCTCCTCTCTGGAGGAGATCACTTACATTGTTATCCTGTGATCTTACCTCTAGAGACAGAGATAAAAAATAATCCTAATCTGTATCCCATATTTTAATTGGTTTATATGGTATTTTGATATCTAGTTTCTTGAGTTCTTTTTTTTAGTTCTTTATATATTTTGGAGATCAGTTTGTAGTGATATTTCATTTTTATTTTAATAAATAAAGCTTGCCTGAAGATCAAAGTAAAACAGCCGCCTTGGTCAGACTTACTAACCAGGAAGTGGTGACACACACGTTCAATCACAGTAGCCACACTAGTTTACCGCTAGTAATAGAAACCGGGCAGTATTGGGGCACGCCTTTAATCCCAGCCCTAAAGAGGAATATAAAACAGGAGGAGACAACTCTCACACATAGTCTCATTCTGAGATTCCTGGTGGCAGGATTGCTATTTCACATGAAGTAGAGGTAAGAGTCAGTGGCTCGCTATTTTGCTTTCCTGACCTTCAGATTGAACCCCAATATCTGTCTCTAGGTTTTTATTAATAGTGCTGCATCAGTCCTCTGTCTGATGTGGGGTTGGTGAAGATCTTTTTGAAGAGAGGGAGGGGCAATAATGTGAGCAAAGGTGTCAAGACCACGATGGGGATACTCATAGAAGCAGCTGATCCGAGCTAGAGTAAGCTCCCTGACCTTCGACGAACAGAAGGGGAACTTATTATAGAGGGCTGAACTAGGCCCTCTGAATGTGGTGACACCTGTGTGGCTTGATCTGTGGAACCCCTGATAGTGAGACCAGGATTTTTCCCTAGCCAGTTTCCAACTGGCTCTTTGGAAACCATTCTTTATGAAGGGATACCTTACTCAGCCTAGATATGGGGGAAGGACCTTGGTCCTGCCTCAAAGTGATGTGCCCGACTCTGTTGACTCCCCATGGGAAGCTTTAACCTCTCTGAGGAGTAGTGGGTGGGAGGGAGGGTAATGTCGGGGTTGCAGGAGTAGTGGAAGGAGTGGGAATTAAATTTGGTATGTAAATTGAAAAAAAGATTGTTTAAAAAAATAGCCAGTGAGTAAGTTGGTTTCCATTGTGTGCCCCTCAGTCTGCAGGAAGCCTTGCCCATCTCTGCCAAAGTAGGTCGAAGGAAGAACCAAACAACTTATTTTCAACAAATTCTTGTGCATGGATTATGCAGCTTCAAGGGACTAAGCCTCCATATCCATCTTCTACTCACCAAGTGCCTCGTTTGCATTTGTAAGAACCCCTTCTAGATCCCCATGTATTTGGGATTCTTTTGGAAACTTCCCCAGGAAGGAAAGAGTCTACTATAGGATTCCTGCAAGAGGCTCATTTTTTTCCTCCCACTTTATTTCTCTGAATAACTCCACTAATTGCTTAATTATATATAACTTTAAAAAAAATAACTCAGGAGCTAAAAGCAGTGGCTCACAACAGGAATCCCAGCTCTGGGTAGACTGAGGCAGGAAGATGGTTATGAGTTCAAGATCAATTTGAGTTACATACTAAGTTTAAGTCCACCCTTGACAAATTTGAGACACTGTCTCAAAAAAACAAATAAATCTGATACTGATTAAACAACATCGCTTTCTCTCATTGTTTCTCTCCGTGTTTGCTTTGTAGGATATACTTAACTTTCTAAAGGACACCAAAAATTTGCTGTACCATTCCATTTTGCTTCAAGTAAGGAGAATTTTGTCATTTTTAGCTTTTGGATTTTATTGAAGATTTTCCTAGGTAACACAGGCTCACTCCAAACTCATGATGTTCCTGTCTTGCCTTCCTCAGTACCTAGGGTACTGGTTGTGTCAACATACTAGGGATTTTGACAGGCCCCAGCCCACAGTCCCCAAGAGCATGATGATTCTGCCACTGATAGTCTCGCCTGCATCTTTATTTTATCTATTTTCCTCTTGGCTTTACTCTGCATCATGTATTTCTTTCCTTGCTGTTCAGTTGCATTTCCATTATTGTATTCCAAAACTCCAACACCTTCCTACCTCTCATGTTGATGCACTTTCAGAACGTTCTATTGGTTGAAACATAATCTGAAGCTATTGTTACATCTATGAACTGGTAGCAAAACCATTAACCAGACTCTCTCTCACTGTTGGCCCTACAAACAGGTTCTTCTCGCTACCCAAAGGTCTTGACCTTTCTCTTCAAAGTAAGCCCTCTCTTTTGAGATTGAAGATCTTAATATGATTTAAAATCGACCTCTTCCTACAGCAATTTTAGATAAACTGCCTTTTTACTCAAGATCCCATCATAACTTCAACAGTTCATCAGCAGTGAACACAACCCTAAGATAACATATGTAAAAGTTCTTGGCGATGAGCTGATGTATGTGTTGCCTACAGCAGTTGGGGAAATTGTCCCAGATAATGGCTTCCTTTTTTATTTCTTTTCTTACTAGTGCCATATACAGAGTTCTGAGTACACACAAGTCTTACATAATTAGCATTATCTTTTTTTTTAAAATTTGGTGAAATAAATACTTGTGCACAAATAACCCATGGCTGTTCTATTCCATCTAATGCTGTGATTCTGGTCACAGACTATAAACTCACTAATAGAGACACTCATAGAAAAAAATGTAATTTATCTGCATGTATAGTACAAATTTTATAGGATTATTATTATTTTATAATTATAAACTATAAATGTAAATTATAAAACATAAATTTATTATAAAATATAATGCTTACTATTAACTAACAAAGTTAATTTTAGATCAACTTATATAAATTTTAGGTGAAGTTTCAGGATTTACCCAAATTGATAATCAAATTGCAGAAGCTATAAAACAAGCAAATGTGTGTATAAGTAAAGTAGATACTGGTTGATCTAGGCAGATGCAGAGAGATAGATAGATGGACAAATAATCATACTGAATTATAAAAAATGGGCAGTACAATATAAATATTCTACACAAAATATGGAGCACATCCTAGAAACAGTTACTTTGTATTTCTGTTACTCCAAATACAAGAAGATAAAAGTTTACTTCATGTAAGCTTAAGAATGAATGAAGCTTCATCATTCAATGTTGTTGACTGAATTAATATTCCTAAATATGTATTTTGCGCTAGATTCTTTCTGCATCTAATATAACAGATGCCTCTAAGACACACAGGATGACAGACAGAGAAAATACCATAATACAATGTGCCTAGAGTATTGTCACAGAATCAGAAGCTGGACTAGAGTATGTTAAAATTTGGTTTATAAAATAAGAATGAGTCCTGGTTATCTCCTTCAAGGTGTTTGATGAACACTTTGTAAAATACAGTAGGACAAAGAGAAGAAATCTGTACATTTTTTGTTCTGTTGTAATATGAGGCAAATCAGATATTTTGTAAGCGACATGGAATACTAGAGAAATTACAAGAGAAGATTGATGGAAAATGGCATAGTTGTTGGAGGAAAAGAAATCAAAGTAGGGACCCGTTGAACCAAACTGGATCCTAAGATTTGAGCGAGAACATATATAAACTAATACTTCTATTCCTTATTCCACCTTGCCTGGGACAGACACTCATATTTCTTCCTGATTTTTGTATTGTAATTCATATTTATAAAATTTAATCAATTTTGAAGTCTTTAGTCCTTGTCTCATAGCCTCCCTGACTCTGTTTGCTACACTTGGGTGTTCTCTCTTCCACTTATGCCATTTAAGCATGTGTGCACAGGTCTCAAGAAAACAAGGAAAATGCGAGACAATAACATTAGTGTCTAATCCCATTTCTCTTACAGACAACTGTACATGATATAGTATTGAGAGAAGCCACCAAATTAATACATTTTGCTCATTTAAATCTAAAACTAGTAAAATTTCAAAAAGTTATCATAAGTCAAATGAGCAAAAGCTTAACCAAGTTATATATAATTTAAAAATGCATGTCCTGTATTATTTTTTTTTTACTCTGGTGGTATTGTGTGTGGTAGTTTGAATGAGAATAGCCTCCATAGGCTATTATATTTGGCTCATATATTTGGATACTTAAAACCCAGGTGGTGGAACTGTTTGGGAAGGATTAAGAGCAAGGCCTTCTTGGAGAAGCTGTGTCACTAGAGGTTTCAAAAGATGAGCCATTGCCAGTGTTCTCTCTTCTCCCCCATCTCCTCCCTGCCTTGTGATTGAGGGTCAAAAGTGAGCTCTCAGCTGTTCTTTCTATTATGCCTTTGCTCAGCCATCATGAACTCGTACCCTCTGAAACAATAACATCAACTAAATACTTCCTTTCATAAGTTGTCTAGGTCATGGAGTTTTATCTTAGTGGCAGAAAACTAGTCAATACCTAGTGACACCTGAGACCAATGTTACTCTATTACCTTTACCTGTTCTACCTCCTCCAAAGGCTGATACCCCCTCCAGAGTTGGTCATTAGTTTGAAGACGGGTTCCTAGTTTTAATCTCAGTTTCTGCTCCCTCCATTAATTCATTTTTCAAGGCACTAAACTAAAAAATAAAACACGGAAAAGAGAACTTTCCCTCAAGCAGTTTTAAAAATATATATGGAGGCTGCCACTGGAGAGCCACAGTCACAGCTCATGGCTCTGCACTACCCCATGACAACAGGTGTTGTAATAAGGAGCAGTGGGGCTGCGTCCCCCCACCTGGCTAGCTTTATACCCGAAATAATTACATGGACACTGTATTCTTTTAAACACTGCCTGGCCCATTAGTTCCAGCCTCTTATTGGCTAGCTCTTTTTTTTTGAAATTTATTTATTTATTTATTTATTTATTTATTAAAGACTTCTGTCTCTTCCCCACCGCCGCCTCCCCTTTCCCTCCCCCTCCCCCAATCAAGTCCCCCTCCCTCGTCAGCCCAAAAAGCAATCAGGGTTCTCTGCCCTGTGGGAAGTCCAAGGACCACCACCCACCTCCATCCAGGTCTAGTAAGGTGAGCATCCACGAAACTGCCTAGGCTCCCACGAAACCAATAGGTCCAGTAGGATCAAAAACCCATTGCCATTGTTCTTGAGGTCTCAGTAGTCCTCCTTGTCCGCTATGTTCAGCAAGACCGGTTTTGACCCAGGCTTTTTCAGACCCAGGCCAGCTGGCCTTGGTGAGTTCCTGATAGAACATCCCCATTGTCTCGGTGTATGGGTGCACCCCTCGCGTTCCTGAGTTCC
>NW_026067928.1:4526367-4585910 GCF_014885135.2 Alexandromys fortis
CACCTGATTTTCGATAAAGGAGCTAAAAGTATACAATGGAAAAAAGAGAGCATCTTCAACAAATTGTGCTGGCAAAACTGGATGTCAATCTGTAGAAGAATGAAAATAGACCCATATCTATCACCATGCACAAAACTCAAGTCCAAGTGGGTGAAAGACCTCAATATCAGTCCAAACACACTGAACCTGATTGAAGAGAAAGTGGGAAGTACTCTACAACACGTGGGCACTGGCTAGCTCTTATATATTAATCTAACCCATTTTTAATAGTCTGTGTAGCACCATGAGCTGGCTTACCAGGAAAGATCTTAACCTGCATCTGTCTGGAGTGGGAGAATCATGGCGACTCCTTGACTCGGCTTTTTTCTCCCAGCATTCTGTTCAGTCTACTCCGCCTACCTAATTTTCTGTCCTATTAAAGGGCTAAGACGGTCTCTTTATTTAACCAATAAAATTAACACAAAACAAAAGACTCTTCCCCATCGAACAGGACTCAACAAGGGCGGCAAGGAAGAAATTTGACAAACTGAGGCACAGCTGACACTGCAGACACCTTCCCAAATGCACTAAATTTGTGGGAGATATGACCCAGGAGCTGTGTAACTCTGTGCCCTATGAGCAACATGCCACAGAGCTGTTCAACATCTCCTAGTGGTCTCAAGTTCATCTCAAAGAGAGGAGAGATGAACACCCATGGCAAGAAGAAGTAGAAAAAAAATGAACAACACCCTGGTGGCCATAAGGAAGCTGCTTCCCAGAAGGACTAATGACAACCTGTCCCTTCTTTCAGTAAACAGTTATGCCCCCAAATTAATTGATTAATATTAAAAAAAACTAAAGCCTCTATAATTATAACATGTTAGAGCTGTTGAAAGGCATAGAAAAAAACAGATCAGTTAGACAATAGAGAAATATATTTAAACAGGCATGAGAAGTACTTAATAATCATAAAAATGTGTCATTTCAAATCACCAGTGTTGGAACACTAATAAGAAATTTCAAAATAAAATAAGATAATGGTTAGCTACTTACTTCACATCAGTAAAATATTTCAGATACCATTAAAGACCTAACTATAGTTAAAACATGTAAAATATACTAATGATCTTGACATAGAAAAGATAGGAGGCAACACTTAAAAGAGACATGAGACCAGGAATAATAGGCATCATTATAATGAGGGATATCATAAAAAATATTAAACCTGAAAATTAAGATGGTTTCTTTGCAATATAAATAGTAGCAAAAAGAGATCATCAGCCAGAAATAATATTATTGCTTCTTGAATTTCAAGGATAAAGGTGGAAATATAAAAAGAACCCAACCCAAGCAGTGAAACAGTTTCCCAAAGGCAAGAATATATTACAATCAAGATTCAATAAAACAGTAACCAAACTGACTATTCAATTAAACCACAAAAGCAACTTCAAAGTTTGAAACATTGTAAGATTATAGACTCTTTGACCAAGATGCACTAAGAATAGAAAACTTTGTCAAACTATAAATTTAAAGCATCAGTCAAACAGAAATTTCAGGAAACAAAAATCAAACTATTCTAAATAGTTCCTGGGGTAAATAGGAAATCAAAGCTATAATTATAGATAATTTAGAAACACGGGTCCAGAGGAGTTCTGGTTCCTGACAGATCTGACAAATGAAGAACCAGCTTGTGTTGCTATGCTGTCAAAAAATGTAAAAAAAAAAAAAAAAAAAAAAAAAGAAAGAAAAGAAAAAGGAAAAGCAAATACAAAGGAAGAGGAATGAAAGGGAGAGGTTAATTCAAAGAACCAAGTACAGAACAACAAGGGAACAGACTTCCAGGATCTCCCCCAAGAAAGGAAATGATGAACCTAACTCAGTGCTTTTTCTTGATCTCTCAAGAAGTATTCAAGTTGGCGGTGAAGCTGCAACATGCTTCCTGTAGTTAGGAAGCATTGGCAGGGAAGCCATTCCATAAGGCATTTATAACAAATTGAATTTCACCAAGATGCTTCCACCTGTATGTTCCTGCATTTCCACACAGCAGCTCTACGGTATAATGACTCATCTCTCCCCCATGCCAAACAATGGAATAGGACAGAGGAACTGTTATGTGAAATCTAAGGCCAAGGCCATGCCAAGGAAATGTAACCCTGATCTCCTGTGCTTCCTCCCTCTCTCCCTTCACTCCTCTTCCTTCTTTTCTCTTCTCTCTGTTTATGGAAAGTTAAACAAACTGTAGAGTTAGGTAGTTGGACGTGTGTATGGACACACACCTGAGATCCATTCAGCAGGCCAAGGAAGAAGAGTAGAGTTCAAGCTTAGCCTTGGAAACAGAAACTTCTTATTTTAAAACAAAAATCTTATTACAGAAAGTAAAATTAAATTAATGTATTTTATATCAGGCTTTTAATTCCAGCACGCAAGAAGCAGAGGCAGGTGACTTCTATGAGTTTAAAGTCATTCTGGTCTATTAAGAAAATCCCAGGCCACCCAAGGCTACATATTGAAACTCTGAATCAAACTAGCAAATCAAAAATTAAGACCAAGAATAAATTTTTCCAAGAAATATGAGAGATTAGTGATACTATAGAATAGGAGCCTTAAGTCAAAATAAAGCCAAGTAGAAATGTGAATATTTAATATATCATAGTCAAAAATTCAAAAATGATAGTTGGAATTAATTGAAAAATCTATAAAAATCTGTGAGAGGATAAGAAACCGAAATCTCTTCTGTGCCTTTACATTCCAGATTAAGCTACAATAAGATTTTTTTTTTATTCTGGGGCTCGTTTCTTACTTATCCCCCAGAGTAATGTGATACTGATTTCTGATTCACAGGAGCACTGATTTGGGGACTCTTATAAACTTAAACGGGGATTACTGAATTGCATACTTATCAAGAAAGTAATGACTTGCCCTTCTTTGGAGTTTCGAATGAATGTAGTAAAAATAGTCAATGCATGCAGAAGATTTTCCAAATCATAGGATTGGATTCAACTAATTCCTCTTTGGGGATACCCCACATATGGGTCTCCACCTAAATGACTTTGTTTCTTTCCCAAGGGGTCATGAAAATATGGACAGTCCCCAGACAATTTAACACCTGTGCTTGTCTAGGGCTTTGCAATTATCAGGACATTTTAATCTGCCTTTTTTTTTTTGTTTAGAATATCAGAGCAATCCAATGCAGTTTATTTTTTAAAATATTTATTTTATTTATTTATTATGTATACAATATTCTGTCTGTGTCTATGCCTGCAGGCTGGAAGAGGGCACCAGACTTCTTTACAGATGGTTGTGAGCCACCATGTGGTTGCTGGGAATTGAACTCAGGACCTTTGGATGAGCAGGCAATGCTCTTAACCACTGAGCCATCTCTCCAGCCCCCATCCAATGCAGTTTATATAGCAAACATTATTACTGGTCCTTCTTTATGGACAAGTTTGAGGATCCCATATGATAGGTAATGAACTCAATGATACACAGCAGAGTTCACATAGGATAGGTCACGGGCTCCGAGGTACGCATCAGAGATGGGATGGTAACAAGTTATGTCTGTAACACTGAAAGGGGGCTCTCTTCATATTCCACAGGATTTCCACAGGCTTCAGACCCAAGAAGCCATGGAACATGAGCAGTGCCAGATTCCACTGTCCATCCTCTCAAACCCACTCCTCGCCTCATTCAATTACGATGATTGAGAATACACAAGTTATTCATTGTGTTGATAATGGATGAAAATCAGGCAAAAGACACAATATAGTATGAAAAAAGAGAATTTTCACCTTCCAGTGGGATGTGTTTCCTAGAGAATATCGAGGTAAGGAAGCGTCCTCCTTCAATATATTATAACATAAAAATCAGCTTCCCCACATTCATTCCAGGTTCACTTGGTGCAGCTCTCATCTCCAGTGTGACAGGAGGAGGAGGCAAAGCTTTTGAAGATTTAAGTAGGCCATAAAAAGAAAGAACTAATGAATGAGATTAATGACTTGATGAGAAAAGAGGCAACAGCTTGTGGAAGCTCCCTGCGACACAGGGCTACAATGAGAAGACAGTCAAGGACAAACCACCAGACACAGGCTCTCCCAGCATCTTGATTTTAGACTCCCCAGTCTCTAGAACTGGGCAAAACCAATTTCTGTTGTTTAAGCTATTCAATGTGTGGTACTTTCTTATAGATAACCAAACTAAGGCATTTAAGTTTAAAAATAAAATTTTAAAAACCAATCTTTATCTTTTAAAATCATAGCCACATCTAGGCAAAGCTTCTGATTGACAGTAATATGAAACACTTAGTGTCTGCAAAGATCCTTGACGTTTTCTACAAACCCCACTTAATCTTTGCATTAGCCCTGTCATGGTCTGTTTACGGTATCTCTGCCTGAGTATGAGGTAAGTGTAAAGAGAACACTGCTAAACACCATGCCCTATGCCAGAAATAATCATAAAAATATATGCACACGACCTAGTGCCAAAGCTTCTTTCCAAACAGTAAACTGTGCATGATTCAAGTCGGAGAGGAAGGCAGAGGCGAGGCACACAGCTGAGGGATGTTTAAACTTTCATGTCCGTAGGGAGCTCTAAGGCAGATGTAGAAACTTAGAATAGTTCATCATTGGACTCTGTCTGTGCAGAGAGAAGTGTTCCCTTACTTAATTCACAGCTGTAACAGTAACTGCTGAGTGCCAAGGAAACATTGGCCAACTTAAAAACAGTAGCATCAGACAGGTATGGTGGCTCCTGCCTATATGAAGCCAGCATGTCAGAAGCTATGGCAGGATAGTTCAGTGCCAGCCTGGGCTACAGAGTGAGATCTGTCCTCAAATAAACAAAGTAGAATATTTTTAAAAAGTAGCACCTAAAAAAGAGAGAGAATTAAAGTTTCATTTATATCCTAAATTTTTTAACACAATCTACCTATCTAAATATTTAGAAGGAACAGGTGATTTTTCTGACTTTGAGGTTCTAAATGAATGAATTCAAGCTTTACTTTATTCTGATGATAATAATGATGGCAGTGATGATTATAGTAAGTTCCATAAAGTCATTTTTATACAAATATATAATGTACTTTTCAACATATTTACCACCCTAATACTTTTTTATCCTCCCTTTCCTTACCTCTCCTACATCCCAATAGTCCCATCTGTTTTCCCAAGCAGTTTTAGCTTCACTCTCGGGACATATATACATATAAGATTTTATGAATCTTATAAAATCTAGAACCCACAAACGGGAGAAATAATGCAATGTTTGTCTCCTTGAGACAGGTTTAATTTGCTTAATATAATTGTCTCCATTTGCATCACTTTTACTGTAAATGACATTTAAGTTCATTCTTCTTTATGGCCCCCCAAATTCTACTATATATATATATATACCACATTTTCTCAATATTAATTTCTTTGATATATTCCAGTACTGTTCGCATCCACAACTGATTCACTCTGCTTGAGCAGATTACTTTTCCATTAGATTTTATCTCCGGGGGGAGCCATTAGCAATTCTCCAGGTCATGGTGTCAAGTCACGTGCTGCAGGCAAAACCTCGGTGAGCTGTGTTCCCTGTGTCTGTCCCCTTCCCAAGCAGCTAGCCCACAGAGCAGCTCCTGTAACCTGCTGACCTCATTCTTGAGCTTTGCCAATATCTACTAAGAAGAACAAGAAATACCTTGGGTTCTAAAATATGCACCCTCGTGTCAAAAAGCAGAGACACATGGGGCCCACACACTGTGATGTGATACACCCAAGTGAACACCTGTTGCATGTATCAGTAGATTCCCCATACTGAATATTGGGCGTTTAATCTTGAATCCAAGGGAATATAATAGAAATATCCAAAGTTTCTAGTTGAGACATCTGCTTCGAACCCACTCTTTGGCAAAAACATTGCTGAGACTCAGAATGGAAATGCCTGAATAACTCTAGCTTCATGAACAACAGGACCCTGGAACTTCCACACTACTTCGGTGTTTAGGAGACAAGAACACGGTCTTTCAGAATTTATTACTTGCATATATACCATAAGCCTTGACTTAGCTTATAGTCAGTATTTTACAGATTTACCTCAATAATTTAACGTGACTCTTCAGCCCGTATAATATATGATTCAGGCATGTTCAACCTTTTGACATTGTGATACATGTCATCTAAAATGTTCACAGTGGAACACTGTTCGGTTGAGTTACCAAAATACACAATTGCCAAAGAATCTCATAATGTTCTAAATAAAAGTACAGCTTTATTATGGGTCATATTCATTGATCTCCTAGATGACATGGAGATCTGTGTCTGTGTCTGTGTGTGTGCTCGCACAAGTGCATGCATGTGTGTAGCTGAGATGCATATAGTAATATGGGTCATCACACTAAAAATTTAGCATCCTAATGACCATATAAGTACATGGTTATCTCATGCCTCATAAAACCAAGAAGACAGTGTGAAGAAGTCTGCCATGTGCCGCTCCTGATTATGCATTAAAATGCTCTTTCTTCAAAGGACAACCATTTTACAACTTGAAATTTGAAATAAGCTAAAACATTACAAGGAAGCAGATCATCCCTAAATGTTAAGGCTCCAAATTCCTTATTCTAAGACTTCTAAAAAAATCTGTGCTTCTTATAGGAAGATGGCTACACAGCAAATTAACAGAAGCTATGTCCCCTAACTGTGGAGGAGTTTAAATGTAATGTATTTCTCTTCATTACAAGGAAGCCAACTTAATGGAAAACGTTATTTTTACAGTCCAAAAGAATACACTTGAAAATACTGATACCAGTTAGTAAGAACTAAGTACACTCTTCGTCTATCACAGCAATGTCCTCCAGTAGGAACGGTTTTATTTGCCTTTTAAATTAATATAAAAGCAGCATTTTTCCTTGGCAAGAGAGAAATTGTTTTGTATTATTTACCTAGGCTGCATCTGTGTTTTCTACAAAAACAGTAAATACGTTTCTGGAGCAAGATATGTTTCTGTTACAATATGAATAATGCTCTTAAGCACGCCGGAAACCCTAGAGTGCTTCCCAGAAACTACCGCTGAATGCTGTCAAAGTTATTAAGGACACGGGATGGAGATACAGGTGTTCATGGCATGTGCCACTTGATTATCAGCAGAGGAACATAATTGGATGTCCTCCAGAACAGCAACCACCAGAAGGCAAGGACCAGGACTCCTTCAGGCATTTGGAGGACAGTCTGGCTCCAACTCATTCCTGCATGATACGTACTTCACTTCAGTCTAATTTCTCCAGGAACGCCCTCGGACCCAGCCACTCAACTTGGCTCATTCCTGACTCCAGCAGCACTAGGTTAGCTTTCATCTGCTCTGAAAATGTCCTAACAGAGCTATTTCAGCAGCTGCCCCTTATTCTCTGAACTATTTAACTGGACACATGTGTCACAAGGAGCTGATACGTTAGGTCTTGTCTGTGCTCACTCCCTAGTGCAGCCACATCAGAGATCCGCTGCTAGCAGATCTCCTGAAACCTCTCAGATCCCCTCAACCTGAATGTTGATGACAACATCCATTCCCTAAATATTGACTTGCTCATTCACTCAACACTTATTCTCTAGTTTGTTTGACTGTGTCTCCCTGTAGTGGACATTCTTGTGTGGGAAGGAGGGAAATTTTACTAGTATCATTTCATAGTGGTTTAAGAGAGAGAGTAATCCCAGTTCCTTCCTAATATCTCTTAGACCATTGGCATCATCAGCTTCACTTATATATTTAGGTTATGACCATGAAATTCATTGTTGCTGTTATTGTTTTGAGTCACAGCTGTTAGATGAATTAAGAAAAACAAAAACAAGAGATGCAGTGTCTGGGAGCCAATGTATAAAGTGCTTGCTGACCAAGCATGAGGCCCCTGGAACCTGTTGAAATCCGGGTGTAGTGGGTCACTCCTGTAATTCCAGCACGAAGAGGTAGGGGCAGAGGAGATCCCAGGGGCTCAGGGGCCATCAGGTATAACCAGTCAGTGAGCACCATGTTCAGTGTTAGGCCTTGTCTCATAAAAACAAGGTGGCTAGCAATAAAGGAAGACAGACACTCCGTGTTCCATGCCACCACCACCATCAACAAATATTAATAATAGCAATAATAATTATCAATCATAATAATAATGATAATAACAACAGATACTGTTTAACCTGAATTTCTTCCTTCTTTCCTGCTGCTTTCTTGTTCAGGTGAGAACTTCTTTATTCCGCATTTATATCTATAGTTTCATTTCTGAAGAAGTAATGTTTCTTACAATGGAAAGCCATGGGTAAAAATCCCATTTTTCTTTGCCTGGTAAGGTGTTTTCACAGCCACCCTTGCTTCTACTCGTAGATTTTTTTTCTTTGCCTTTGATATGCTGGAGGTGTATAGATCCTGCTTTGGGTTCATGATTTGTGCTTCATGAACCTGACATCCAAATATTTATCATGAGATTTGGAACCTTTGAGTCACTCTCCCATCAAATGTTTCTACCGCCCTGTTCTCATCTGCTTACATCATTATGTGCATTGCCCTGTGTGACTGTCCCACTTCTCCTCCACTCCCAGCTTCAACATTTTCAGGTCTTTACCTCTTTGCATTTGAGTTTTTGAAGCTTCTATGGCTGTATTCTTAAGCGTGCTATCTCTTTTTTCATAGGAATGTGCTCATGAGCCCATCAAAGGCATCCTTTATTTTTGTTTCAATGCTTTTTTATTGCTAGAATTTTTTTTTGCTCTTACAGTTTCTGACTCTTCATTTATATCGCCCATCTGTTCTTGCATGTTGCCATCATTTTCCATTAGATCCATTAGCATATTAATTTTTTGTTTTAACTCTCTGTTATGATAATTCCAAAATCTCTGCCATATATAAATCCAGTTCTGTTGTTCTGTCATTTCAGACTGGGATTCCTGCCTTTTGTCAGACCTTGTCATTTTCTCTTGAAAGCCAGACATGCTGTCCCAAGTGGAAGGAACTGGGGAAGCTGAGTCTTTGATATGGAGGTTTTATGTGTATCTGGTTGGGTATGGGGCTAGTTCCTATTTTCTGCCACTGTAGGTATAAATGGCTACACTACCCCCAGAGGGACTTCTTTTCTCTCCTTTTGCTTTGGATTCCCTTGAAGCTGTTTCTTCAAAGGAATTGGTTTTCCCAGTTGTTTGTAGATATCATTCCCTTCATATTAAGAGCTCTGTTGATGGGGTGGCAAAGTGGAGAAGTCAAAGGAATTAGGTGTTAGCCTTAGTCTTTTAGTAAGCCTGAGTTCTAAGCTGTAGCTCTACAGCTTTTTCTTTAACTTCTGGTGCAACAAAGAGGCTGAGTTTTAACTGGACATGTCCTCTCCTGATGCCTCCCTGTATGTTGTGAATATGTTTTATTACCATTGGTTAATAAAAAAAGCAGATTTGGCCTATGGTAGGGTAGAATATATCTAGGTGGGAAATCTAAACTGAACAGAGGGAAAAAGAAGGCAGAGCTGAGGGAAAGACAAGCAGCCACCGGAAAATCAAGATGTGAGGTAACACCAATAGGTAGATTAATAGAAGTGGGTTAAATTGTGAAAGCTAGTTAATAATAAGCCTGAACGAATAGGCCAGACAGTATATAGTTAATTTGAAGCCTCTGAGTGGTTATTTTAAAAGCAGTTGTGGGAGCAGGCGGGTATTGAAACATCCAGTTATACTCTCCCTCATGGCTTGATTGGTCTTTCATTGAATTATATTGGTTAGACATCAGTAAAGGAGTATCCTTTGATGTCTTTTTTAGATTATGCTTCATGATTTAAAACGGTTACTTTTTACCTTTTTTGCATCAAGAACTAAGATTTCCTTTAACCTTGATCCTGTGCTCCTGGTTAGCTCTTAGTTGTCAAATTCAAGAAAGACGGAAGTTTTTCTCTGAAATCTTCACTCCATATTTGTTCATTTAGAAAATTTCGTAACATGAATATTGGCCATACATCACTCCCATGCTTCCCTTCCAACTCTTCCGTACCCCCTTCCAAATTCGTGATCACTTCTTTAATTATTAATATATATACACACATATACATAGATACACACATATACATACATATAAACATATGTATGTTCTTCTATGTCCGTTTAGCACTGGGCTGGATACATGTCTCGGGCTTTCCACTTGGGATCAGGCAACCTGTGCTGCTCATCCCTGGAGGACACAGATTCTCACTCTCTCAGGAACCATTGTTTCCCAGTCCCCCAGTTATTCATTAACCCCTTAAGCGCTCCTAGAGGTGCAATTTCAACTATAGTCTCTGTTTCTCACTGGTCTCTCCAATTCGTGCCACAGCAGTTTGCTCTGTGACCACAGTTCACTCATGGACATAGAAGGATTTTTTGATTTTCAACTTAGCATTGTTCCTGTGATATAAGATTGACAACTTGCAAGATTCCTGCCTGTCTGCTGAGAAACATCTCCTCTTTGATCTCATGTGTCTAAAGTGACGTGAGATTCAAACAGACTCTAAAAGACCCTCCCAAAACGTATATGGAGTTTTACTTACTTGAAAGGAGGGGATTGTGATATAAAAGACTAAACTATTTTCTTTCTTAGTAGCAAATAAAATTATAGTCTATTATAAACGTCAACCCTGTTTTTATTTTGTAAGGTTGCTGTAGAGCCCCTTTAGTAGCTGTTGTGAAAAAGATTGAACCTAGGAGAACAAGACTGCAACCTAGAAAAATGTTCCAAAGAAAGAGAGAGAGAGTGAGCACTGGTGGTGCAGTATTAGAAATAAGAGTGAGCCAAATCCTGGTATCAGCTGCACTCAAGCGATGTCCTTTAAACTTTCATATTCGTGACTATGGACAAAACATGAGCTGAAGTTAATAATTTTGTTATCATCATACTACATATCTCAAATGTATGTGTGAAAGGATTTTCCTTAACATAATGAGATACCAGACACCTATCTTCAGTGACAGGTGGAAAAAAATTGAGGGTTTAATATCCTCAGCAAACTAATTATAGGTCATGAGATTACAGGTAATTTAGAGGAGCTACAAAATCCAACATCTCTATTTCCACCATCCCAGGGACAGACACCCCTGTGACAATGCTGTCATTCTCCTTTGTGAGACCAAGGCAGGATGGCAGGCACTAAATAATGCATAAGCTACCGACATCCATGCTCATATCCCTTTTCAAAAAATAGTGAAGTGTCTCTTTTATAGTCCACAAAGAATTGAAATCATATGGTGAATCCTGATAATTGCTTTCAGCAGGAGCTCTTGGCACCAGCTCCAGGTTCCTTAGCTCACTCATGTCGGAAACAGAGACTGTCCCTGAATATAGATGAGGACGGCACCCAGGGAGCATCCCAGCTGCAGAGCTTTCCCAAGGCTGCAAAAATCCGGGCCAGCTAGAAATCCTGCCTTCACTTCTTTCCCAAAGATTAGCATTTACCCCACCCACATTGCTTCTTTCCTATGAAGTCAGGCTAAAATTTTACACACGTCAATAATATCCACAGACAAATGTGAGGTTCTTTCCTTCACCTCATAATACAGCAAGATAACTATATTGAAAACATAAGAGAAGATAGAATCTAAGTGTGCATCATTACTAACTTAATTACTGGACCACACAGAGATGCACAGACATTTCGATTTTTATGGAGTCAGGTCTGAGAAGAACTACGAAGGACAAAGGGGTAGTGGAAAGAATCACTTTAACCAAGCACACTGTCTCCTTTTCTGGCCTCTCCAATCCCTTTCTTTGGGTCTTCTCTAAGCTCTCAACTTTCAAGGTGAATTCTTCTAACATCTCAATTTGATCTCCTTGAGGATTGATGAGATGGCTCAGTCAGCAAAGTGTGTGTTGTTCAAGCATGTGAACCTGAGTGGGAATCTCTAGAACCATTCAAAAGGCCAGGCATTGTGCCAATGTATCTACAGTTCCAGCATTGGGGAATGGGGATCCCTGGAAATGGTTTGCCAACCAGCTTGGCCAGGCACAGAGCTGTTAGGTTCAGTGAGAGATTCTGTCTAGAAAATGAGGTGCAAAGTGGTGAAGAAAGATCTGATGTCGACTTCTAGCTCACACACATAAAAGCAAACACATGTTTGTGTACACATATATATATATATATGTATATATATTTGTATGTATACACACACACACAAATCTGATTTCTGAATTTGTAGCAACTCTAATATGAAGCTCCTTCTCCTTGAGATTCCTCAGACTGTGGCTTTGTTTCAGCATTTCTTGTTTGTAGAGAACATATTTTCCCTACCAGATAAAGGATAAAAGGTGGAAAAGTTGCAGTATCCCCTGGGTCTCACCTATATTTCTTCCAGAGCTCAGAACTATACACATACTTGATACCCAGAAGATATTTATAAAATTGAGCATCAACATAGCAAGCGTAATTATATTGGAGAAGTGTGATTAGCAACATGCCTAGGGTTTGGTTGGGAAGACCTGCTCCCTTACAGCTGTGTATGAAGAGAGGTAAATATAATGCCTACAAGAGGGAGAGGGGCAAGCTAAGAAAGGAACTGAGCAGTCAGTCTATCCATGGTAGGTTCACCATGCTTCAGTTCTTTGTAAAACCATGGAAAGCTCAGGCTGCTTTTCAGAAGAAACTGTAAAGAGAAATCAAACCAATTCATCAAAGTGTAATATTTTACTATACGCATGCTTTCCTTTGGATTATAGCTTCTAGTTATTCATCTTTCCAGTTCAGTGTTTCGTCTGGTGACTCTAGTTGCTAGCATAGTAATCCACTGATCACATCCACATATGTGACTGATACACACATGCACACACGCATGCACACCTACCCCTCCCACACAGCATTCATAAAATGGTAAGTGATCCTTAGGCTTCCCTTTTTGATGAGGAAGACAGGCACAATGTGGGAAGCATTTTCATAACAGAGGAGTCGTGATCTGGGCCCTGTTCTGTAACACGAACCCACATTTGAGCTTCGTCCATGGCACATCCACACGATAGGTCTGGTAAGGTTATGAAGTTTATGAACTTGCTTCCGTAATACCTGACCTGACCAGCTTTGAATGTATCATGTCCTCCAAGCCTCTATCTCCACAACAGGAAAGACGGTAATTTCTCCCAGACAGGAGTCTTGTAATTGAAGATTATTCTAAACCAGTAGTTCTCAAACTATCTAATGCTATGACTCTAAAGATGGTACCTCATGTTGTGGTGACCCCCAATCATAGAGTTACTTTGTTGTACTTCATAATCATAACTTAGCTACCATTATGAGTTGTTATGTAAATATATAATATACAGATTATCTGATATGTGATTCCCCAAGGGGTCGGGACACACAAGTTGAGAGACCCTGGTAGACTTTAAAAGCTACCAAAACACCCAACATAATTTGATGAAGACCTGTTGCTAGTTTTCTGACTCAGAAGTTTTATGGTGGAAACAACAGATTTGCACTTCTTACACATTGATGATGGTGGTGACATGATGTTGAGACTCAAGATTTTGAGAACTTCAGACAGATCTAAACCTAGCAGCATAGGATGGGCATTCAAGATGTGTCTCGTTTTATTTCCCAAGCCCGGGAAGCACTTTTATGAAATGACAGAAGATGGAGAAAACAGGCATCCCCACGAGACATACCCAAAAGCCCAAGTCCTTAAAAAGGCAGAAAACAGGTGGAGGGTCATCCCAGCCAAAGAAGTCAGATGTTGCAAAGGAAGAGTTGGTCTTCCTTTTTCATATTCATACTTATGCTGGGAAAGCACACTCTTCATTTTATAAATGTCCTTAGTGAAGTAATTTTAGCTACCTTCCATTAGACAGGATGGAATGATTTACTTGTGCCTCTTCTTCCTCTTCACATGTGACCCCTTCCTCTGAATGTGGTGAAACTTTAACGGTCAAGGAGTCGAGTGATTAACATTGGTGGGAGCTGCCTGTGTTAATCTCTTGTGCATAACTGTAGGAATGGGTATTTATCTGTTAAGCTTTTCCAGATTTAGCCTTTACACGTGTAATATAATGGAGTGTCAGAAAAAGTCTGTAAATGTGTTTTATTTAATAGGGAACACATGGAAGTTGGAATGTTGGCTCCTCAATGTGGAGATACTACAGAATATATAACAATTATTTTAAAACAATGAGCGCACGTAGTCGGTGGCAACGGGACGAACAGAAATGCCTGGAGATATTTTTAAAATCTCTTTTGGAACATCATAGAAAGGGGGAAGAAAGCAATTATTGAACAAAATTATGTTTGAGATTTGGGGCCACACCTGTGTTCTGTATTTCTATTAATTCTCCTCTCTGCAAATCTTTGAAAAAAGTAAGGATAGCACACATAAAAATGTTCCCGTGTATATTTCTTCATATCCAAGGCTGACCATCCTCTCATCACCGTGCATTCCTCAAATGGCCCATCATTTTCCATGTCCACTTCCCCAGTGCAGAACTTCATTCTCTCACACCTAGATTATCTCAATAGCCAACTAAGGCCTCTGTGTCCCATACTAGGACCTTGTATAGCTCTGTCAGGTACTACTCTGCTATCTGGCCAATCATCTCTGCAAAAGGCACTGACTTGGCCCACCATATAATGAAACGATTCCAAGATAGTCTCCCAATCAGGACATCTGTGGCCTGCATGAACACATTTCAAACTGTTTCTCCGATCTTTTATATTCTCCTCTCCCTTGCTGTATTAAACTAGCCATGGTTTTGACAAAGCTTGAGCTCTTCTCCTCTGTGCTGTGGTCCATATCCAATGTCTGTTTAACTGTTAATACAGATTAGTGCTTCATTATTTAGAAAGGAATTCTATAAGAGTAACACAAATTTATCCTCGAATAATCACACTTGTAGACTAGAAAATTTTGCCCTGAACATAAAGGCAGAGTTGTAGGTGCATTGCCTTTTGGTAGGAATAAAGATATGGCTAAAATTTTAAAGTAAGTGTGGGTCTATAGAAATGCCTCAGTGGCAAAGTGTACTACTTCTTTTGAGCTCAGTCTGCAGAACCCACAGGAAGCTGCTCAAAACTGCCTGTAACTCCAGGTATTGGAGATCTTGTGCCTTCTTCAAGCCTCTGGGAGTTCACACATGTTTGGCATTTATTCATAGACACACACACACACACATCAATAAAATAAAAAAAATCTAAAACCAAAGTAAAATCAAGCCAAACACAAACACATACACATAGAGGGCACATGTGCACAGATATGCTCATATAAACACACAGATAGAGAGAAATAATGGGATTATTACTGCCTTATAAACCATGGTGAGGAAGTTGCACAACCCATATGTCAAAGAATTCATCTAAAAATATCTTGCTAGAAAGTGAATAAATTCAACAATAATTGAATTTATATTAGGGTAACACAAAAAGATTCCAATATTCTAAAAATAGTTCCTCTGTGGAATTACCAAAAAATCCCATGGAAAAGTTCTTGTCTAATTGGTTATTTATTAGTTTTAAACCTAGGGAGTTTTGTGCTTTCACTAAATATAATTTCATTTTCCTTCCATGATAAGTTTCTGTTCTCTAGGTTTTATATCCTCTTGTCACTCAAGAGGTGTTTGCGACAATGATGCTTGTCTTCCTACAGTGAAACGCTTGTCAATAAGAGGCAGCCTCGACACAATAGAAGAGTTAGATATTTTTGACACGTATAATTTTTGAAATGTAACTTGATTATGTAACTATGTCAGAACTGTCTTATACCTTGTTGACTGGTGAAATACCAATCAGATCTTCAGATGTCAGGCCCAGGGGCCTCTGTTTCAAGCTCTTCTCCTGATTCCTGTTCCCTGTAGTTTTTTCAGGAGCATCAGAAATCTGCCACTTCCATAAACAATGGAGTACCTTGAATGGAGCTAAATTGTCTCCCTGATGACAGACGAGTGTGAAGGGGTTCTGTATGGGCTGCCGAGATTGATGAGTGGTGTACAGTCCTTGCTCTCACAGAGATTAGGGGTTTAATTCCCAGAACCCACATGGCCACTCAGAAACATCAGTAATTCTAGGGCCACAAGATCCAATGCCCTCTCCAAGCCCCCAGTACACATGTGGTACACAAACATACATGTAGGCAAAACATCTATACACATAAAATAATAATAAATAATCCTAAAAGAGGTATGTAATATGTAAGAAGACTAAAGAGCATCTAAGACCAACTAAGAACTCCTGGACATGGGGGGTAGGCACTGAATTAAGTCCCACATATTATCATTGTTGTTTTAATACACATATCAGTTTCTGGCAAGAGTAGACAGGAAGCAAACAATTCAAATTGAGAACAAAATTAATTTTCATACAAGTTTGAATTAAGAATTTTAGAGACAACTAGATACCAAGCTAACAAAATTCATGTCAAACAAAGCAAAAGAACAATAGATAAGTCAACGGGTATGGCATTTGGCTTTTGCCCATGACACTGACTGGATGGAACAAGAAATATAAATTCATCATAAAATTGCTGAAGATTGTGAAAAACTTCATGTTTTCATAGAGGCTGAACCAAATGTGGGTTCAGAAAATGCAAAGGTAGAGAGGGTGTGTTTAACCATCCTGGCTCTTAGGCAGGACCTCAGAAGGCCAATGAAACAGGAGAAAAAGAATCAGACAAAGACTTGTGTGGGAATTAAACTCAGCTTGCTTATTTGCTGGCTGAATCATGGTGACTAGACTTCCTTTAACTGCCCTCTACAAAAAAGGAAGGTGACATCACCAAGAGCTCTTTAAATGTTTGCACACAGTGTCAAGTATGCAACCCCAAACTACCAATTATTACTAGAACTTGGTTAAAGCAAAGGAAAACATAAAAACAAACAAAGAAAGATAAAACACTAACATGGTGACACAGGAATTGAAATTATCAAAAGGACACATTAATAGCTATTATTTGTATACTAAAGGTAATCCAGGGCTGGGGATACGACCCAATAAATGAAGTGTGCTTGCTGAACAAGTACAACATCCAAGTTTATATCCCAAGCACCCACATAAAAAGTGCAGAGGTGTGCCTTTAATCCCAGGACTCGGGGGGCAGAGACTGGTGGATACTGTGAGTTCAAGACCAGCCTGGTCTACAAGAGCCAGCTTCAGGACCACCCGGCTATTGCACAGGCAAACCCTGTCTTGAAAAACAAAGCAAGCAAACAAACAAACAAAACAAAAAGATGCAGAGATGGACATTTGTACCCGTAGCACTAGGATGGGAGAGACAGGATGATCTCTGAAGCTCACCAGCTGGTCAGACTAGACAAATTCAAAGAAGCAATTTCTGTATTACCTTTGAAATATTTAAGTTTAATTCACATAATTGTGCTGTTCCCAACCTTTGTCAGAGAAACTCTTATTTATTGCAGTGGGTAGTAACGAATGCAGAGGAATGTTACTGCTCAACGTACTAGACTAAACAATTATGAGTGCTCAGGCATAGATAATCTATATCACCCTCTTGCACCTATCCAAGGCCCAAGTAACATAGCCTAAGAGGACCAGAAGGAATGTTAGATTCAGCAGACAAAGAGGACTGCTCTGAACTGCTGTCTTCTAAACACAACATGACCTGTACATATAGGTTTTCATAGCATCTATAATTACTTATATCAGACCTACATTAGAACAAGTCAGTTAAAAACTTCAGCGTGCTTTGGGTATATACCCAAAAGTGGTATTGTTAGGTCTTGCGGAAGAGTGTTTGATGGAGGTGGGTCTTGTATCTTATCTGTTGCTTTCATTGGTTAATAATAAAGAAACTGCCTCGGCCCTCATAGGACAGAAAATTAGGTAGGTGGAGTAAACAGAAGAGAATGCTGGGAAAAAGAAGCTGAGTCAGGAGTCGCCATAATTCTCCCGCTCCAGACAGACGCAGGTTAAGATCCTCCCTGGTAAGCCAGTTCATGGGCTACACAGAATATTAGAAATGGGTTAGAACAATATGTAAGAGCTAGCCAATAAGAGGCTACAGATAATGGGCCAGGCAGTGTTTGAAAGAATACAGTTTCCGTGTAATTATTTCTGGGCATAAGCCTGCCATGCGGGCGGCCGGGTGCCGGGGACGCAGCCCTGCCGCTCCTATCTCTACAAGTGTTTCTGAATTTTCTGAGAAATCGCCATCTGATATTCAAAGGGACTGTACCAATTTGCACTTGCACCAGCAATGCAGGAGTGTTCCCTTTACCCCAATTCTCTCCAGCATAAGTTGTCATCAGTGTTTTTGATCTTGGCCATTCTTATCAATAGTACCACAAGGACATGTGCTCAACTATGTTCATAGCAGCATTGTTTGTCATAGCCAGAACCTGGAAACAACCTAAATGCCCTTAACTGAAGAAAGGATAAAGAAAATGTAGTACATCTACACAGCTGAAAAAAATAATGACATCTTGAAATTTGCAGGCAAATGGGTGGATCTAGAAAACATCATATTAAGAGAGGTAACCCAGACCCAGAAAGACAAATATCACTTGTACTCACGCATAAGTGGTTTTTAGACATAAAGCAAAGAAAAATCAACCTACAAATCACAATCCCAGAGAACCTAGACACCAATGAGGACCATAAGAAAGGCATACATGGATCTAATCTACATGGGAAGTAGAAAAAGACAAGATCTTCTGAGTAAACTGGGAGTATGGGGACTATGGGAGAGGGTTGATGAGGAGAGGAGCAGAGAAAAATGTATAGTTCAATAAAATAAATTAAAAAAAAACTTCAGCATGGAGAGGGGAAGGGATCTCAAAGCCACAAATTATAGCTACCACATTTAGCATTTGATAGATGCTGGGGGAAAAAGAGCAACGTTTCTTTAGTAGTATGGTTACTGATGAGGTTGTCCATGCTCTGGGCATACCCCTCACTCATGCACATCTAGTCAGTAATGATTAGACTCAAGGGTTTAAATAAATAAGGATATAAATTTGTAAAGGAGCTATCAGGAGAGTCCTGGGTGAAGTTGAGGCAAGGAATGTGGATTGCATATTATTAGGAAATATTGTACATATATATGAAATTTATAAAGAATAAATTAAAAATTAAAAGAGAAAAAATAGTTGTTGGAATGTTTACTGTTTTCAATGTAATATGTTCTGGAATCACCTAGAAGGCAAGCTTTCAGTCATACCTGTAAGGAATTATTTAGATTAGGTTAGCCTTTGCGCATCTTGATTAAGTTAACTGAGGTGGAAACCCTAAAGGAGTTTGGAACTGCTCCTAGGCTTGGGTCATAGACTACATAAAAAGCTAAGAGAACATGAGCACTCATTAGTTGCTGCTTCCTGACTGAATGAAAAGGAACATACCACTTCAACTTTCTGCAACTACGCCTTTCTGCAATGACAGATTGTACCCTCAAATTATGGGTTATTAAATACTGTCTTATTTAGGTTTCTATTGTGATAAAAACTATAATTGTGAGCCACTTTAGGAAGGGCAGGTTTTATTTCATCTTATAAGTGCCAATCACAGTCCACACTTGAGAGAAGAGAATGCAGGAACTCAAGCCGAACCTTACAGACAGAATGTGGAACAGAGACCATTGAGGAGTGCTGCCTACTGCCTTGCTCTCCACACCTTGCTCAAACCACTTTCTTTTTTCTTTTTTTCTTTTTCCTTGATTTTTATTGATCTCTACATTTTTCTCTGCTCCACTCCCTGCCTCTCTCCTGCCACCTCCAGCCCTCTCCCAAGGTCCCCATGCTCTCAATACTCAGGAGATCTTGTCTTTTTCTACTTCACATGTAGATTGTAAGGCTCTCTTAGTGTCCTCATTGTTGTCTAAGGTCTCTGGGATTGTGGTGGTTTGTAGGCTGGTTTTCTTTGCTTTATGTTTAAAAAACCACCTATGAATGAGTACATGTGATAATTGTCTTTCTATGTCTGGGTTACCTCACTCAAAATAATGTTTTCTAGCTTCATTCATTTTCCTGGAAAATTCAAGAAGTCATTATTTTCTTCAGCTGTGTAGTACTCTATTGTGTAAATGTACCATTCTTCAGTCAAGGGGCATTTAGGTTGTTCCAAGGCTCTGACTATGACAAACAATGCTGCTATGAACATAGTTGAGCACATGTCCTTATGGCACCATTGAGCATTCTTTGGATATATACACAAAAGTGGTATTAATGGGTCTTGAGGAAGGCTGTTTTCTAATTTTCTGAGAAATCACCACACTGACATCGAAATGGGCTGTACCAGCTTGCATTCCCACCAGCAATGCAGGAGTGTTCCTGTTACCCTAAAACCTCTCCAGCATAAGTTGTCATTAGTGTTTTTGATCTTGGCCATTCTTACAGCTGTAAGGTGGAATCTCAGAGTTGTTTTGATTTGCATTTCTCCAATGACTAATGGTGTTGAACATTGTCTTTTGGCCATTGTAGATTACTCTGTTGAGGGTTCTCTGTTTAGGTCTGTACTCCATTTTTATTGGATTATTTGTTCTTTTGATGACCAATTTCTTGAGTTCTTTGTATATTTTGGAGATCAGACCTCTGTCTGATGTGCGGTTGGTGAAGATCTTTTCCCATTCTGTAGGCTGTCATTTTGGCTTATTGACCATATTCTTTGCTTTACAGAAGCTTTTCAGTTTCAGGAGGTCCCATTTATTAATTGTTTCTCTCAGTGTCTGTGCTGCTGGGGTTATATTTAGGAAGTGATCTCCTGTGCCCATATCTATTCAATATAGTTCTTGAGGTACTATGTAGAGCAATAAGACACCAAAAGGAAATCAAGGGATTACAAATTGGAAAAAAAGTCAAACTCACTGTTTGCTTATGATATGGTAGCTTACATAAACTATCCCAAAAATTCTACCAAGGAAATTCTACAACTCATAAACACTTTCAGTAATGTAGCAGGATAAAAGATTAACTTAAAAAAATCACTACCCTCCTGTACACAGATGATAAAAGGGCTGGTAAAGAAATCAGAGAAACAACACCCTTCACAATAGCCACAAATATCATAAAACATCTCGGAGTAACTCTAATCAAACAAGTGGAGACTTATATGACAAGAACTTTAAATCTTTGAAGAAAGAAATTGGAGAAGACACCAGAAAATGGAAAGATCTCCCATGCTCTTGGGTAGGCAGAATTAACATAGTAAAAATGGCAATCTTACCCAAGGCAATCTACAGATTCAATGCAATGCCCATCAAAATGCCAGCGAAATTCTTCACAGACCTCAACTTCATATGGAAAATCAAAAAAAAAAAAAAACCCTGAAAAGCCAAAACAATCTTGTACAATAAAAGAACTTCTGGAGGCATCACAATCCCCGACTTCAAACTCTACTACAGAGCTACAGTACTGAAAACAGCCTGGTATTGGCATAAGAACAGACAGGAGGACCAATGGAACTGAATAGAAGACCCAGATATTAATCCACACACTTCAAACACCTGATTTTTGACAAAAAAGAAAAAAATACCAAATGAAAAAAAGAAAGCATATTTAACAAATGGTGCTGGCATAACTGGATATCCACATGTAGAAAAATAAAAATTGACCCATATCTATCACCATGCACAAAACTCAAGTCTAAATGGATCAAAGACCTCAACAGAAAGCCAGCCACACTGAACCTTATAGAAGAGAAAGTGGGAAGTACACTTGAACTTTCTGATACAACACATGACTCCTAGTCCAGGGGTGGTACTGCCTACAGTGTGAACCTCCCACTTTAGTCACTAATCAAGAAAATATTACCACAAGTTTCTGTAACAACCACGGAAGGGAGGCATTTTTTTTTCAGTTGAAATTCTCTCATCCCAGGTGATCCAGTTTGTGTCAATGAGACAGGAAACCCTAATCAGCACAAACCTTTTCTTCCTTAAGTCAATTTTCTGAGAGTATTTCATCTGGGCAATAGGAAGATTATCTAAGACAGTTACTTACTTTGAAGTCTAAAAATAGTCTACTATTTTGGATGTTTCTCACCTCAAGATTTTTAAACTGATTTCATGCCTATAGAAGAGTTTTCTCCATCAGCAGATGTTTTAGTAAGCAACTGAGTCCATTGTTCAGGAGCATTAACCATACATTACATCAAGGCACTTACAAAAGACCCCCATCAGCACAGCCCTGTTGTTCTACGCACTGAAACAATGTGAGCTGAAAGTGAAAATAAAAATCATACTAAGCAAATATAATTCTCCTTCTAGGGTTGTTTGTTATTCTCAGACAAATAACAATAAAACTGAAATTGCATGAGAATCCTATGGAAAGATGAGGATATTTATAATAAAATGACATTTATTTATTCATTTATTTATAATAAGGTTATTTATAATATGAGGTTGTTTATAATAAAAGTGACATTTGCATTAAACTCAAATTTTATTATCACATAATTGTAATGTCTGTAGCTATCCTAAAACAATATATGACTTTGATTGACTTGTTCACATTTGACTTCAATCAGTTTAAAGGCATTACAGCATTATTTATATAATATTTTCTAATAGGTTTTTTGAGTTACAATTTATGCGTAGTGTAGTACATGTATATACTATAAAAGTTTAAAATGTACAATTTGCTAAAGTCTCATATGGCTGTTAAACCGTGAGAGTAGCCTACAAACAAATTAATCTCTTCAAGCACATGTCAGCGAAACACCTGTTGAGATTTCTGAATGTTGCAGGGTGTTGTCCCTTCTATTACTCAATAATACTGCCATCTGAAGGATATACCACAGTTCTTTTATCCTTTCATCTGTTGACAAATCTCTAAATTATTTCCAATTTGAGCCTTACAAGGCAAGCTGCAAAGAATAATAGCTTTTCAGGTCTGTATTTGAAAATTTCTAGGAGTAGAATAATAGGATCAATATGTGTATACTGTTGTTTTCTTGTATGATAAACTCCTCTTGAAGTGATTATATCATTTTATATACTTACTAGAGTAAGGATGTTTCTGCCCCCCCCCCCAGGTTCTGAAGTCCAGTACATAACCAATGAAGCCCATTGCTTTTGGCACGTGCTAAGGCAGTGTATCGTGGAAGAGGGCCCCTGCAGCTCAAAGCAATGTACCTCATGGCCAGCAGTAAGGGTCACTATATTGCTCTCATCCAGGTGAGACTGGCAGGCAGCATTGAGGCCCCTTCCTTTTCCACTAAAACTAGTGTTTCATGACTAGACTAGTCCCTCACATCAATATGGCTTTTCTGTGTGGTTCCCCAATTAGCTCTACTTCTGCAGAGGCTATAGTTCATGTTTGTAACTCTCCTGTGTGGTTTTCCTACTGCCGCTGTTGAGTAGATTCCAGATACAAATAAAGAAACTTCAACTTCACATTGACTAAAATGCATATCTAGTTTTTCTCTTACTCAGCACCAAACAAGAAGAGAATGGGGTACAGCACTTGAAGGCCATACCCTCCCAGATCACTGTGACAATGATTCCAGAATCCCATGGGGAGTATTTCTGGGAGTGACAGGCAGTACTGTATGTGCAAATCTGTTACAGTAGGCTGCCCACCTCAGGCAATCAATCGTCTCCATTTGGATTGCTTTCTTCCCTTTCTGTTGTTTACTTTACACAAGTTGATAACTGACCTCCCCAGGTTGTTGCCAGCTCGCACAGGTATCTTATTATTCTTCAAGATCAGCTGAGCTCAAGCTTTGATTTTTAGCATGGGATATCAGAAGCCAGGGAATACCAAGCAGGACAGAAGACTAGTACCTGCCAGTAGAGGTGACCAGGTCCTAGTATCCACAGGACCAGTTACAAGCTGACTCACTGGTATCTCTTGCAAAATACCCACAGTCTGGGTCAATGTCCATCAATGACTCAAGAGAAGTTCACCTAAGAGGGTGTCTAACACAACTTCTTAGTTGTGCCTGAATAGAGAATGTCTGCTTCTGCTAATCCAAATCTTGTTGTTTTTTTTTTTCTTACCTTAACCTAATGGGTAGAGAGACCATCTTCCCTTCAAGGCAAACCCTTTGCCATACAGAGTTTATTATTGAAGTGTGAATGCAGAACACAACTATCACAATGCCCTGAAAAGGGAATTGAGTTAATTTTGACTGTTATCTTTTGAGTGTACCTTATGACATCATCTCAGAAAGGAAATGGAGTTGGTTTTGCCTATATTTTCTGAGTGTACCTTATGACATCATCCCGAAAAGGTAATGAAGTTGGTTTTCTTGTATCTTCTGAGTGTATCCCCAACCCAACACTTGATGACTATTTTTCTTTCTTCAACAAGCAATTTCCCTTCTTGACAGTTAATTCCAAAATACGGCCATGGGAGGTCAGTATATTCAGTCGACATGTTTCCCAAACAGAAACGTCTATCCATTTTGGAGAGTTCATCTACCAGCTCCATGTTTACTCCTCCTCCCTAACTTTAAGTCACAGACAAGGCTGAAGAAAGCAGTCAAGAAGCAGATGAAGTCTCCTGGACGCTGGAACAGAACTTGTGGGAAGAATCAAAGGAGTCAATATTCCAAAACACTGGAGTTAAACCAAGTAAATGTCTTATATTCGATCAGTATAAATAACAAGGTACAGGATGCAGAATTTTCATTAAGTTATTTGGAAACTTCCCAAGACACAGATGAAACAGAGATGATGCATTTTTCTTTTCCATTCTGTTTCCTTATCTCAGTCCTTCCTCTCTCACGTAGATGACTGCAGAGGTCTCCGCATCCACTTAAAGCTGCCACTCTACCCAAAGATGACCCTCCCCAAATCTCATCAGCACCCGCAGGAATAGCTGTGATGCACGCTACTAGCATACACTCTCATTCTTTGTCTCCCTGTGAGTCCAACATCCTGATCATGATATCCAAGATAGGGTACAGTATTTTCCATAGCATCCCTTTGTTCTTGTTCCTTCAGAAGTAGTCATTTTAACTTCTCAGTGGGGTGTTTCCTAAATAAGTCTTCAAGTCTGTATTAAATGTTCCTGTTTTGTGTTCTCCCAATGCTTTGGGGGCAGGGCTCTTTCATAGGACTTGTCAATGCATAACATGGTTACTCCTTTCCATATGTTTCCCTGCCAGACACTGAGCTCCTTGAGGGACCGGCCACTCTTCATTCAGCTCTAACTGCGATCCTAGAGCCTCCCACGCATCCCAGGGTGAGTAGTACTTAATGAACAGTAATTGGATGAGTGAACACACTCAAAGCAGCCTGAGCCCTTCTTATTGTCACAATATTCATCTGAAACCCAAATCAGATTTTAATCATATTTACTTAATCCTTTCTGTAGTTGGATGTGGTCAGATCATCGGCAATTTCTTCACCTCCAATTTACAGCATCTCTAATGTCATTTTCTGAAATCTGTTTTAAATGGCCCTTTTCTTCTGGTTTACCTCAAGTCAAATGAAAGGTAAATTAAACCAAAGATGGCTTCGCCTGCTTTCACATCTGTCAATGTCTCTCTTCCCAGTGGGGCTATTTCTGCTTCGCAGCCATTCCCCTGCACACATGACTGAATCCTCCCCAAGGGTCCCTTCCTGATTAGCCATGTGCCCATCACTGCATTTGCGACTGTCACTGCCAACTCTCCTGTTGAATCCTGTTTGCTCTTTCTCCGCCTCTTGTTTCTTTGTCTCACAAGACTCGCCTCTCAGCAGCACATGGTCACACGAGGGGGGACAGGAGACCAGAAACCCTCCAGCTCCAACATCAACCAACAGAGTGACTTAGGATGAAAAAGGACATAGTCCTGCCATTAGAGAATACTTACTTCTGCTCTTATTTTAACTGTCAAAGCATCTGGCAGGCAATGTCACAACATATCCATTTAACAAGATGAATCGGACTGGGGAGATATTTAGTCAGTGAAGTGCTTGCCTTACAAGCACAAAGACATCAGTTTCATCCCCAAAACCCATATAAAAAATGTTTTAATAGCTAGGTATAAGAACTTGCGCTTATAATCCCAGCACTGTGGAACCAGATATAAGTAGATCCCTGAGGCTTACTGGCCAGCCAGCTTAACCTTATCAGTGAGTCCCAGGCCAATAAGGAAGGGGTCACAAAACAAAGTGGATAGAGCATGATAAACAATGCCTGAGGTCACCCTCTGGCCATCATACACACACACACACACACACACACACACACACACACATGCACCTGCAAACACCCTGCTCCATTCACACAGGCACACACAAGACAACCTAGTATATTTCCCGTAGCCGCATGGCAGCATGTGGCCTGTGGAGCCCACAAGAAGCAGCACAGGTCAATCAGAGAGACCCATGCTCAAATTCTGACACCCCCACTACTTTGTTCGTCTATCTCTAGTAGATTAACCGTGTCAAGTAACAGTTTTAGGTGTATTAAAATGTACATTGTGCCGCCATCCCTGCAGGAAGCATTGTGACAGATAAATGGGGACAAATACAGATCAAACTTATGAGGGCAGACCCGTGGTAACTGCTCAGTAAGTGTTTCAGTCCTGCTTGTAGTGGTGACATCAGGCTCAGGCCTGTGGTAAGTTTAAATCCCCAGGACCAAGATGACTTCTTTCACAGGTGAATTAATTCCCCCGCTAAGCAAAAGGATGAATAAGATCAGCCTGAGATCTCCAAATACCGGCCTTCTCCTTTCAACTTCATCTTTTTCTAAAACTGTCTGCTCCATTTGACATCAACATCCTCATTCTACAGAGACAGAGGGGGATATGTTGCTTTTCTGACTCATTCTCAGTGTTTAAGGTCTGATTACAGAGCCAGCAGATGCCCTCCATAAGGGGCACCCTGCACAGGGTTAACTGCTGATGCCCCGTCGCCGCTCTCACTTGAAGTATAATAGTTTAATTCCACTATTTGTGAGTAAAGAAGTACTCTACTGCCTGGCGAGGTGCTTAAGCAGCATCGTGGAGTTTATATTTAGATTCCCATTCACGATGCCAGCCCTAACAAAGCAACTGTGCGACCTTCTGAAATTTGCTGGCTCCTTTTCCTTGCCTAAAATGATAACAATTAATTTTTTTAAGTTCCTATCGCCCAAATTCCTGCTGTATAAAGAAAATCGGGTCGAATAGAAGCTATTTCTGGCTGTTACTAACTGCAGTCTGGGAATGTTTATGTGGAAATTGGACCTTCTGAAATAGCATACCCTGTGAGTTCAGTAGGAGGCTCAACTAACGAGAGGACTGTTTGTATGCTGAGAGAGGGGTGGGGTCGGGACACACCCAAACCCCTGCAAACCTGTGCTCCATACCTCATATGCTCTAATTCAGCCATGCTTGGCTCAAGCACAACTAAAGTTGGGCGGATATGCAGGCAATACTTCTATATTATTTGGGTAATTTTCTATAGTCAGAGATGTGGCATTGATATACGAACAGTCCTGAAATGACTGATTCTAGCTGAGCTGCAGGAACAAACTCAAACAAAACTTCTCGATGATGCTCTTTAGCAATCTCATCCTCTCTGTTCTTGTGCTGTCTTATTTTCCCCACCTCCCTCGAATACACTTCATTCCTTTTACAAGCTCCCCTCTGTTCCTTTCCCGTTCCATTTTTATCCAAATGCACCACTCTTAGGCAGAACTCTCTTTTTCAGTGCCTCTCTTCTGTCCCTTCATATGTTTTTTCTTTTTGTTGCGTGTTCCCGGCTTCCTGACTGTCTCAGAGAACATTCCCCCTCCCTCCCTGGGTGACTGCTTTAGAAAGGGAGGCAGCAGCTGCTCCAGCGAGCAAGCAGAACGGAGTGAAATGGAGCTGATGAGCTGTGAGCATGCATCAGTCGTGAAAGTACTTTGCTTCGGTTTGCCCACGCACAGGCATTATTTCTGGAGGAGACAAGGAAGAGATTTAACCTACAGGGAGGTTAAGAGCATGGTGGCTCACTGGTCAGGGCCAAACTGGACCGGTTTTCCTGAGTGGGATGTCCCAGTACAGTTAGGAATTACCACAGACACTTCTTTTCAACAATTCTCAGTCTCTTCTTCCTGGACTGTAGTCTTGCTTTCCTCTCTTTTTTCACAAACACCCAAAGCTTACAGTTTTTTACAAGATCTCATAAAAGGAGATTTCTTTAAGAAATTCTCCCTCCCCTTTGAGGCAGGGAATAGAATTTTATCTACCATTTAACTAGCAGTACACAATTAATTCTCCGTTCTAAATATGCATATACCCCGTCTTTGTGGGTAATAAAGTCCAGGAAGCAAAAGTTAAAAATTCTTAAGCCTGAACTTCAAGGGACTAGAAAGGTAACTAAAACTGATTAAAACTTTAGACTTCAGCTTCTTTTCTCGTCTCTTTTTCTTTCAGATTCCTTGATAGCATATCCAGGGCTAGGGCAGTCGGTCACGTGCACAGTGATCGGCAATGAATGCATAGGTGGTCTAAAGGCCATTCCTTTTCTGCGGCTTGTCTTCACTATGTGTCTCATTGCTAGTTTCCAGCCCTCTCCCCAGCTGCTGCAAATCCTCCACTTCTACAGGAACCCATGAGCTCCCTTCACAGCCAACAGCCCTGTTTGATAAAGCCACGGAGTTTTCATGAAACAAAAAGTTCAACTTCTTTATTCTCATTCTAGAAAATTATCCGAATTCACTTTCCTGGTGCATCCTCCCAGTCCCAGAGAAGACTCTCCTCAAGGCTCCCCAGCCACATTCTCTTGAAATGCTCTTACCACCACTGTTTCTTTAGTCCATATGCATTTCTCAAAGAAGCAATGAGTGTTAGGTAAGTTAACTGATACAATCATTAATGCAACAGGGGCTCTCATTCTTTTTCCTCCCCTCACCACCCTATTGCCAGTCAGCTCTTGAGAATAAGTAGCCAGGCTTCTTTAAAGAAGCTACCTTGATTTTCTCAGCTATATTTTCCAGGCCTTTCCCATAAACCTTCCAGCCTCTGAACCAGCTAGAGTGGCAAAGATAATGTCCATTTATGTATGCATAGGCACAGTTGAAAACACAGAGATCCGCCTGCCTCTGCCTCCCGAGTGCTGGGATTAAAGGCGTGCGCCACCATCGCCCAGCTAGATAGAATTCTTTTTGTCTTTCTTTTTTTGACTTATTTTTTTTCCTATTTTATAACAGATATGTTTGAGTAGTTTCTTTAGAAAGATACTTAAGAGCTAACTTTCAAAACTTTCTATATGTGCTGTGCGGCTGGAGGGATGGCTCAGTGGTTAATAGTACAAGTTGTTATTCCACAAGGCCTGAGTTCAATTTACAGAACCTACATGGTGGCTGACAACCTTCTGTACCTCCAGTTCTAGGGGATCCAATGCCCTCTTCTGGACTTTGGGGGCATCAAGCACACATGCAGCAAACAAATACTGGCAGAAAAAAAAACACATTTCAAAAATACATTGAAAGAAAGAAAGAACAAAAAAGGAGGAAGGAAGGAAGGAAGGGAGGGAGGGAGGGAGGGAGGGAGGGAGGGAGGGAGGGAGGGAGGAAAATGGAGACTGTGCTTTCATTTCCCAGCCACACAGATTATCCAGTTAATCACACAAACACTATTTTAATTATAATACTGTTTGGCCAATGGGTTAAGTGTATTTCTAGCTAGCTCTTACATCTTAAATTAACCCATTTCTATTAATCTGCTTATCACCACGAGGCTGTGTCTCACTGGTAATGTTCTGGCATCTTTCTCCTTCAACAGCTACATGGCGTCTCCTTGACTCTGCCTACTCTCTCTCCCTAACTCTGTTCAGATTTCCCACCTGGCTTTACTTAGCTAAGCCATTGACCAAAACAGCTTTATTTATCAACCAATAAAAGCAACACATATACAGAAGAACATCCTACATCAAAAGATGGAATGGAAAAAAAAGAACAAAGCAATGAAGGAAAGAATGAAAAAACATAATAATAAAAATAATTAGGCTATGCATATTTTAATGTTTTTATTCTATATATTATCTATTCATTATTCATGCATTGGCTTTGCACAAAATTTGAAGACATTTCTCTTTCTCTTTTATTAATAAAATAATATGCTACTATGTAATATTATTTTAAAGGCCTTTTTAATGAGCTTTGTGATATTTCCATGTGGCTTGTTCCTATCCCCATATCTTCTGCTCAGTGTGTCCTTGAAATACTTATAAATATATTGTATATTCATGGATATGAATACTTGATATTACAGTGGCCATACTGTAAAAGTTGATTACAGAATCTCTATTAAAATCCAGGAGTCTTTATAACCATTTATAAGATAATCCAAAGGAAATATGAGAAACAGAGTAATGACAACAATTCTGAGAAGAATTAGGAGGAGGGGGAAGGGGAAGAGAAAAAGTAAGAAGAAAAAGGAGAAAGAGAAGGAGGAGGAAGAGGAAGAAGAAGGAGGAGGAGGAAGAGGAGGAGAAGGAGAAGGAGAAGGAGAAGGAGAAGGAGAAGGAGAAGGAGAAGAAGAAGAAGAAGAAGAAGAAGAAGAAGAAGAAGAAGAAGAAGAAGAAGAAGAAGAAGATGATGATTGCACACATTCTAATTTCAAAAAATGTAAATTTTAGGAATCAATGCAATGTCACAAGATGGGGAAAGACCAACAGAGCACAACAAATTTGGAATTCATGTTTCTCTGACTTTCATAAGAGAGCCAGGACATTCTGACTGAAGGAAAAAATTATCTTTTCAAGACATATATTGTTGGCAGGACAACAGATTTCTACAACCAAACCAAACAAAACTTGAATATCTCTCTTTCAGGATACATAAGAATTCTACTCAAAACTGATGAATATACAAAGACAAAAAATGAAACCAGAAAACACAGTCATAATTGTTTAGTAATTTAGGGTTAGTTGGTATATCCTTAGCTCTGACACCAAAAATTATAAACAAAGAAAAACCAGAGGCATTTGAGTTGAGGAAGCTATTTTTTGGCTCTTCAGAATATGCCAATAACAAATTTTTGAAAGAAAACACAATGAGAGAAAATATCTGCAGATTATATCTTTCTTGAGGGACCAATAACCAGAATACACAAAGAACTCATAATTCAAAAATAAAAATACAAATAAATCAATTAAATAATGGGCAAAAATGAATAAACCCTTAATTTAAAAAGATGTATAATGAACAATAAGATCAGGAAAAAATGTGTAACTTCTTAACTCATAGAAAAAAAACATAAATCAAAACCACAGTGGGTTCCAACTTGACTATAATAATAAAGAATACAAATATAAAGACCTTATGATGACGTGAAATTGAACCCTCAGCACACTTATCTGGAATGAAAAAAAAATGATAAAGCTGCTTTAAAAGTAGTGAAGCAGTCTTTAAAGTCTTAAACACTGTTACCACATTCTCAAATATTTCTATTCCTTAATATGTACTGGAAACAATCATAAACATATGTCCATATCAAAGAGTACACAAAATGCCCATAACAGCATTCTTCATCATCCTGAAAACCACTGGACTCTTTCTGGAGCATAATGGTATTTAACACGTGATACTGCCACATGAAATTCAAGTGTAAAAAGAAATAGATTCCTGACACGTGTGGATGAACCTTGACAATACACAGAGGGAATGAAAGCGGGGTTGACAAGTGACTTATCACAGCATATCAATCAGTTGTATACAATACTCACAAGAAACAAATCCAGATGGACAGATTGGGCTGTCACATCATTGGTTCATGGTAGCAAGAAATTAGAAAAGTGAAGAAAACAAGCACACCTGTTGTGTTCATACTCTCTTTCTGGGTTGATGAAAATGTATTGAAGTTAAATAATAGTGAACGTATTGAAATACATGTGGTGGCAGGGGCGGGGAGAGATGCCCACTCCCCATCAACACTCAAGGCACATGGGAGAGCTGGCCCCTCCCCTTAGCAGCTGCAGCACTCAGGAGAGTGGCCCCTATGCCCCCTATGCCATGCCTGTGCAGGAAATAGAGCTGATCCTGAAGACGGAAAAGCAGGAGAGCCACCCCTGCTGGCAGACAGGCCAACCCTGCAAGTACCCAGGCCCAAAACCAGAGCTATGAGTTGGCCCACTCCGAACTCCACCCCATCTCTGATCTGCTGGAGCACGAAAAGGGAATGGTCCTATAGATTCAAAGCTGTGGGATCTTCACAACACAGGGCAATATAGCAGGATAACCTGTGAGAGCCCAGCATCTATAGTGTAGCAGAAGCCAGAGGCCTCGAACCAGACCAGTGACTCTCTTCACTGAACACTTGCAAGTAAAGATATTTGGATAACAGAGTTCACTGCATGACTAACTGTGCCACACTACAGCTTCCACGGTGACATCGATTTTATTTCCTTTTCTCTTCTCTCTTCTCTTTTCTCTCTTTCTCTCTATCTCTCTCTGTCTCTCCCTTTTCTTTTTCTCTTAAATTCTATTTTATTTTGGGAGGAGGAGGTTGCAAGAACAGAGTGTGAATATGAAGGGATGGGGAAATGAATGGGATGAAGATGTGTGATGTGAAAGACACAAAGAATAAATTAACTAAGAAGAAATAATAAGTAAGAGTGCTTGCTGCTCTTATAGGAGGCCTAGCTTTGGTACCCAGCACCTTCATGATACCTCACAATCATCCATAACCAGCTCCAGGGCCTCCATCTACTGAACTCTATGGGCATTGCTTGATGGTTCCCTACATACCTACAAGCAAAACATTCAAACATGTAAAATAAAATAAATAAATTAATTAATTAATTAAAACATGAATAAAACCACTGAATGTCATGCTTTAAAGGGGAGATTTTTTATGTGAATTCAATTTTTAATTTATTTTTTTCTGATAGTAGAAAATTTCCAAACTCCATGATGTAATTAATGAGAGTCGTCTTAAGACTTGCTGGTCAAAAGAACGGTTTTGCCCACCACTTCTGTTTCTTTCCATATCAAGGGAATTGTATTTGGGTCACTCTTGGATTTTCTTGGCCACTTAGTCATTCTGCCATAGGGAAAGTGATACAGCTATCCCAGCGTATGCTTCCCTGGGCGCCAGCACCTGCAGAGTTCACACTGACAATGACCTGTCTCCTCCTGCCCTCCAGCCCCCATTCCACTGCAATGGCTTTTAAGTACATAGTTCCACTTCCTTTGCAGTTTTCTGTTCAAGTTCCTAAAGCACTCAGACAACAGGTTCTCTTCTTAGTGTCTTCCCAACAGTTTTCTCCATGGCTTCCCAGTTACAGAGGGCTTTTTTTGGGGGGGGGGGTCTTTAGTTGGTTTGTTTGGCCAACTGAAGTCCTACATCCTCAGCTTTCTGCTGTATTAGGTGACTTTTTAAAAAAAAAATGAAAACGCATCATCTTAGCATCACACAAGGGAAATTTCCATGAGCCATCCTGGTGTTCCCCCACATGGAATCTGTGCTGAACCAGCAGCTCGTGAGCTACTTCCTTCTCTGCTTGATCCCTAAGGGCTATGAGATATGATCTAAATTTCTTTCCGTGGCGTATGAAGCTTTTCACTCTGGGATCTCTAGTATTCTTCTGTCATCCGTTTACACACTATACTAATAATACCTGTATACACAGTAAATCAAATGACTATAATGTTTGCAAGTCCCATGTTTTTGCACACTGCTGTCTCCATGACTTATCGATCTCTAAGCACATCTGCAATGACAGTGTATGTGCTTGTATAAAACACAAAAAGACATTTCAAGTAAGAGCTTCACCTGACATGAAGAGTTAGCCACTCTTTCTACCTTCTGTTTCTGCCTAAGGTCTCCATTCTCTATAATAATATGAATTTCTGTGAACTGGCCACTCTTCTAAATTATGTCATTTGTTATTTAGACTCTAGCACTCTTTAAAATACTTACCAAACAATAACTCCATTTCAGATATAAAATGCAAAATTCCCTGAAATACCCTGCATCTTCACATGAGGCTCATGCTGTTATTTAGTTATTTAGACTCTCTTGATATTTTACCATGGACCTCTAACAGACTTAGTCACTACGGAAGCAAAAAAAAAAATCATATATCTTATTATAAAATGTTTAGTATTCAGGTATTTTATATTGACAGGGACCACAAACTGATCTTTGTGTTTACATCTGCTGTGATCCCTCCCCCTCACAAAAATTCTCAGAGAAAACTATTAATGGTGTTTTTGAGGCATAAGCTATGCAAAGCATTTCTCAAGTTATCATAAGTAGTGATTTCCCTGATCCCTTTGGGACAAAATCATTTTTTCAAGTAAGTGATAAAATCGCCAACAAAAGGGTCTTCATCTTTATCTTGTAACTCTGGTCCACAAAAACAGCTTGGCGCCCAAATATTTAATAAGTATATATTGGTTGGACTGGCTTGAAGATAGCTTGAAACAATTGATGGATCCAGTGATTTGACTGTGTATTTTATTCAAAGGCATTTTAATTTCTCTAGAATAAGAACAACTTGTACACAACATATTTTATCTAGCGTATTCATATGTGGGTGTCAAATCCTCTGGGGAAATCCTTATTACTTGTTCTGGTAGACTGGGAATCAGAACTGTTTATGAGCTATAAGATCTAAGAAACATGTTTAAATATACAGCACCCATTTACAGTGGTTTACACTCCAATTAACTGTTTAGGTTTTAAAAAAAACCAACTACGCAAAAAATAGAACTTCTAATGCTATATTTTTGTTTGAGTGCCTCTCCAGGGTTACAGTTCATAGAATTGTGCAAAAAGTATTGCACAAATAGCTGTGAATATACATCTTTTTTTCCAAAGAGCTTCAAAGTAACACATTCTTCTTCATCCAAGAAGGGTCCTGGGACACAGAGAGTGAGTGATAAGATCCAGGTCACAAATAAAATAAGAAAGTGGAGATGATGGTGACACAGAGTCAAACAAGGATTCTCAGAACACAGAGAGGCCAGGAATGCTAAGCAAATAATACTGACATGGGGATTAGACCAGTAATGTTACCAACTAACAAGCCACTTCCTAAACAATGAAAGCCGAACACTAAAAGCAACCTAAAGAACTCAATTTACCTTATAGAGTTGAGGTTTTTCAAATTGATGTGTGCTCTGTAGATGACTTTGCAAGCACTGGGACCTAAGATCAAATTGCCATCACCCACATAAAAAAGACATTTAAGGATTCCTGCCTGTATCTCTGGCACTGGTTAGGAATAAAGAGCAACCCCTAGAGCTCACTGGTCACCCAGGGTGGTAGAAGACAGCCAGTATCCTGCTGTGGCCTCTGCTTGTGTACTACTTTTATATACACCACACACAAATAAATAAATAAAATAAATGGAATCTTAAAGCCATCACCCAAAGTTCAAGCAGGCTTTCTCAGCACTCATTGGGAATTGGCATGTATACTTTCACAAGGCAATCAATAGCACATTAGTCAAAAGTAGTCTGTTTGGCTGCTTTAACTGTATCATTTTGCTTCTGAGCATTGAGCTGTTTTTTTTCTCCCAAAGCTACAGTGTTGGGATCATCAATCCTTACATCTAACAACAGGAAACTGTAGATATAAAAATTTGTTTTAGAAGGCATGCTCTGGCCTTCTTCTTTAATTTTGTGTTTCTCTCCCTCTTCTGTGCTATGGCAATTCCCTAAAATGGATTTCTTTTCCAGGGCTGGATTTAGATTTCTAACTTTCCCTGTCTTTTGTTTTTCCAACCAGCTACATCACTCTGGTGGTGCAAATCAGTCTTGACAGCCCTGGTCTTGGGTGGGAGTTGGGGATCACTCATTCCCAGCCAACTCTGAGATCTTAAGGACATCCATTGTTAAGAACTTACCTTGAACTTAGAATAAAGGGCAAGCAGCATCAAAGATCAGGGAGGCTTTACAAGTTGTTCTCTCCACCCTAGGAATGAAGAAGAGTATTCTTTAAATTATTTCTGTTATGGAATAATATGTTTGGATACTGTGAAGCTATGTCTTCACCAGGGCACCTTCTGTTAGGTTTAATAAAAAAGCTGACTGGGCCAATAGCTAGATAGGAAGAGACTAGGCAGGAAAGCCAAGCAGAATGCTGGGAAGAAGAAGGGTGGAGTCACAGGGAGTTGCCAGCAGACACAGAGGAATATGCCATGCTGATTAAAAAGGTACCCCCATGTGGTAGAGCATAGCTAAGAAATGTGGATTAATTTAAGTTGTAAGAGCTAGTTGTTAACAAGCCTAAGCAATCGTCCACTTGGAAGTGTCTAGGCTCTCAAGATGTCCCAGGTCAAGCCGGACAGGGGAAACTACAAGAGAGTAGAGCCTTCCCTCTAACGGAGCATGGCTAATACACTTTGGTTTGAGGACACTTATTCCCATTCATACCATCTTACAGAGTAATAGTAGTATGTAAAGTTAATACATTTGAATAATATTTCCTTTTTAAGATACTAATACTCCTAGGTGGTGTGTTTGATCATCTCATTCTAAAACTGAAGCTTCTCAGCCTTCAGAGAAACAAATACAGATTCGAATGAGAAAATAAGGATGAATTTTGCAACTTTCAAAGGAAAGACCATATAAATGCTGATAATAAAACAAATGCCTTGGACAACCAACATTCAGCAGCAGTGCAATGGCAGCAGGAGATTGAGTGGATGGGGGTGGGCACAAGGAAGACTGACCAAGTAGGTTCAAGTTAGCTCATTCAATCCTAAGTCAACACTGTAATGTTGTTTGTCACAGGTGAGCAAAAGGAGGCTTAGAGAGAGTGGCACTTCCAAAATCCAGTGAGCAGGACGCAATATAGAATTCAAATGAAGGTATGCCTGCTCACAAAATCTGTGCCCTTGCTTATGAGCCTGCACTGTTTTGCAGCTGACCAGCTCCAATAACAATGTTATTGTAAGAATTGTTCAGGAGGCAGGAGAAGAATAAGCACCAACAAGCTGGGCTCTCTCGCCAATCTAACCCTGTTTTCAGGAGTAGCTCTGCTTGTGTTTCCCAGTTATCGTTACTTTTATATTTAAGAGAGAACATGGAGACGAAAAGACAAGGAAGGCAGTACTCCTCTAAGTGGAAAGCACAGAGGCTGGTTCGCCCCTGAGTAACCTTTGCTCGCATTAGTGTCATTTCAGAAACAGGTGGAATGATTGCTCGTAATGGTCAAGGAGCAAAGCTCTGTGTTCGTGCTTTGTGGGTGAGTTCATTCATTTGCAGCCGGTAAGCAAAATTTGTGTAGGTTTCTGACATTTCTGTTCAAATAACAGCTGTCAATAGTTTAAAAACCATTCGTCACTGTAAGTTCGGCCTTAACTAAGTTAATTCCAATTTCCTTAAAGATATAATGTCTAACATAGATCTTTTTTTTTTTCTTTTTAAACTCCATTGCAACCTTATTAGATACATGATTAATGAGAAAATTGCTGATAACTGGGCTGAGACAGAGAAAGTAAAAATGAGTCTTGATCATTCCGTCCAATAAACAAGGGCATGTTCAGAGGATGAGGGAGACTTTTCACTTTGAAACAGAAGAGAGCAGGTAAACATGACAACCTTTCAGCACAAAAAATTATAATGATGGACTATCAACCATAACATAAAATATGAAATCATGAATAAGGAAAATAAAATAATGAAAAATTCAACATAAATAGAATATTATGCAGTTTCAAAATTCTCCACAAAAAAAATGTATAAATGGTGAAGTTAGAATATAGGCCTGGGAGGAACCACTTGAAACAAATGAGGAACCAAGAAATAGAATTACAGATTGCTCAGTATGTATCTCAGAGAGGACCATCACCACTCAAGGAGCAGAACCACACTATGACCATGGGAAGTGTCTAAGAATTCCAAAGTGAGAAGTAGTCTAGAAAACAATTGCCCAGTCAGGAGATACTGAAGCCAAGCATACATTAAAAATGTGATAGGACATAGTTCATAGGGCATTAATATATCCATAGATATGAATGAGCTCCAACATCCCTGGTTATAGTTAGCTGTTGTCCTGAGCATTCATACTAACAAAGTGAAGAAAAAGTATTGTCTTTGCTTCTGAGACAGCAGCGTAAAGGCTGTAAATGCCGCACCACAATTTGTTTTTCGACCTTAGACTTCTTAAACTTTAGATTGGATATACCCAGGACTTTGAGCGAACAGTCCTGATAGTTCCCCCTGTGTTAAAGCCTTAATTCATTCTACAGCCATCTTGTCTGGAAACATCAATAACTGGTTGGCTTGGTAACCAGGAAGCTGTAATTGTTTAGAAAGCCCTATGTCAGGCTCTCTGCCAATGTTCGCCTTCAGCAGTGGGTGGTTAGCACACCAGTTTCTCAACCCTGAACTGCAGCCATAAACTGAGATGCAAGGCAAAAGCCTGTGGACAGCACTGATGTGTTCCACAGCCTCGGCCATGAGGAAATTTCTAAACTCTACTATCCTGAGCTTTTTTTTTTTAATACAAACACACCCCCACACAAAAGACAGCAGCAAGAACTCTGTCATTGGGCCACTTCAGATGTGGTTCTACTGAAAGGGCTGTCATTAATGTACCTGCATCAGTCAGCCGAGCAGCTGGTTCATTCTGGAACTTCTTCTCTACTGCATGGCAAAAAAACTCAAGAGAAACATGGAACAACAACAAGAACTCTAACTTGACTTTAATTTTTTCCTAAACACCGAAAAGGATGGGACTTTTCTCATCAAACTTTCAGTGGATTTTCTCTGGGTCCCATTCGTGGAGGATAGTATTTAAAAAGAAAAGGACAGTCCCCACCCACACGGTAGATAGGACCAAGCATCCTTCTTAGCACCATAGAAACAAAAGCTAGGATTATGTATGAGAGACAGTGCTGGTGTGGGTGTGGAACTGACGGTATTGAACTGCAGTGTAGGGGTGGCAGGGTATCTGTGTCTCTAGAGGAAGTGACGTGACTTTGGAGATAATTACACATGGATCGGGATTGTGTGGTAACAGAGAGTCACATTTCCCATGGTATAATTTGTTTTTATTCTATTCTTGTATTTTATCTTAAAATCATTTTTATTTAATTTAATAAACAAATATCATTTTCTTTTCTAGGCATACTTTTAAGGACCTTATAACTATTAGCTCATCTTCTCCTTGTAATAACTTTAATCCAATTTTAGAGATGAGGATGTTGGCCATGGTGTTCTTTCATACTATGAGAACATTTATAAAATTCATGAACTAAAGACACTTAAGCAGACTCCAGTTTCTTGTAAAATAGTGGTTTAAACAGAAACATCAGCGAATGCAGTCTACTCAACCCCAAACAATCCAAGGAATCAGGAGATGAAAATAATATACCTTTGTCTTTTTAAAAGAAAAAAAAACAGCCACAATAAATACTCTACAGAGGTAGGCTGCTTATTTTGGTGGTTTTATTTATTTTAAACTATTTTGTTTCAAATAAAATAGAGGTAAGGTAAATTCTAAGGGTTTTCTGTTTCCTGGGTAGGTATCTCATTCTCTCTGCCTTTGTTCCCTTCCCTGTATGTCTCATACTTTTCACTCCCTCAAAAAACCAATTATCAGAGGACTCCCCTTCCCCCGCTACAAACAACAGGAGTTAATCATGGGATTGGTGAAGAAGGGATCCTAATAAGGAAGGATATACTTCAAAGGCAGAGCACATCAAAGTGACTTGCCAGGGAGCACCTAGATCTTGCTGAGCCAGGCTGCCTTGGCTGCTTCACCCCTTACCTTCTGACTCAAGGCACCACACAGACAGGACTAAGCAAAAAAAAAAAAAAAAAAAAAAAAAAAAAAAAAAAGTGTTTTCAGAGCTCCAGCCAGGCTGCCTCCAGCTGCATCAGCTGGGAGAGTGATGGATACATACCAGGTGTTACAGCTTTTGTTTTGATTAGATAAATGCTCTCAATAGATATCGCTGAATAATATTATCACCTAATTCTCCTGGGGTTTTTTCCTGCTTGAAGTATTTGACAGTAGTTTTCAAATTAGGCAGCATAAAGGCAAGGCAAGGAGGATTTGTGTCAGCACAGCCTCTGTGTTGAGTGCTGTAAGACTTAAAGGTGAAGCATATGTGATGTCATCAGAAGTGTGTGATTGGAGCTCCGATGACACAAGTTATAGGAGAGAAAATGAATGAACGCCAAAGGCCTTAGCCAGCGACAAAACCCAGTGAAGACTTCATCTTCCAAACTGGGCAGTGCTGACCGTGCAAGGGTCCAGATGGAAACAACGGTTCTGATTGTCACACCAATTACTTTGAACATATGGGTTCGTGTTATCGTAGAAACGAAGCACTGGGGTGTTTTGTCACTTTCCATCCATAGCTTAGCTGCGCTGTGACTGCAGCCCCAGAGCTCAGTCTTTCTTCCTCCTTAGTCTAAGTACGGGCAACACACTTTCCTTACTTGTCAGCCAAAGACCTTCCCGGAGGAGGAAACCGTGAGTACTACCTCAATGAGCATCATCGATGACTAAAAAGAAAAAAAATGTGAATGAAATTCTTTGTGTGTGATGCCATGGCTGGAAGACAATGCTGTCTTAGGTGTTGTCTATTATCTGAAGAAGCAGACTCCACAGGTTCACATCAGGCTCCCCATAATTGTCTCTGCCCATTAGTTAGTACATCTTACCTTCCTAAGAATTTGAACCTAATGACAGTTAATGATGACAGAAGTTTACTCGGTGTGCCAACTTTGAGATCCCATGGTACAAGCAGGGCAATAGAAATGAATTGGGGACAAATATCTTTTCCATCTCTTTCAAAATCAAAACATATGATTGGCCTATAGCCAAATTTGTATTTAAGAAACCTAGAAATAATTCAACATTAGACTTATAGTGCTGTCAGCCCTATTTTGCTGACTGCTAAAACCCATATTTTTTTGACCCTCCTACAGTTTTAGACTTGCAGACCTATCTACAATAGAGATTTACTTTCTGACGTGTACAGAAATTGTATTAAACCACTGGTATTGTGCCTGAAAAGCTCAGCAGCTGGCACAGTCTGCTTCTCCCCACACCACCTCCTACAGGAGTTGCCTGGACTTCAGAGATGGCACAAGAGGAGGCACAGTGGGGCTGGAGGCTCTATGGTTTCAGCCACTGCAACCATAGCAGGATAGACATGGTGCTTCAGTAGGAATGGGAGGAGAAGGTTGCTGTCAGCGAAACTACTCATATAACTGGAGCTGATCAACTTCCTTAAACCACCAGCTACAGAAAAATTGTGTTGTGTATTTAGGTGTGTTAGGGAGGTGGGGGAAGGAGTGGGTTCTATGGTCCTTGTACCAAAGTAGAGCAAAAATATTTATGGATCCCAAAATCTCAAAATCTCATCTTTTAGAATGTTTGAATGCGTATGTGTATGACTCAGAGTTTGTTGTCTTATTTCTACCCCTGACCATGATTTTCTAATTGTTAGAGAAAGGGAAGGCTCACAAATAGTAAAGGTGTGAGAGATATATTATTAAAACAATCATTTCCCATCATCTTCAGAGATGTTTTCAATCAAGGGCATACATCTGTTTGCAGAATTCCGCTCTGTTGCACAAGGTCTTTCGATTGTGATATGAACACTGCTTCAGAGCCCTTCTTGCATGTTGCCATTACCCAGAGAATATTTCCTACACCACGCCTAACAGAGATGAAGGAGATCTTGTGAGAAACTCAGCATTTGTCTCTTTGTTTGTAAGGTTAAAATGAAGTGGGAGTCCCCTCTGTGTGCTGTGAATACACACCATTGGAGGGTGTAAAAAAAAAAAAAGAAAAAAAAAACTCCTTTGGACTTATAGCAGGGCAGAACTTAGCTAGGCAAGGAAAACTAAGCTGAATGCTGGGGAAAAGGAGGTGGAGTCAGAGAGAAGCCATGTAGCCCCACTGACATGCCGGAACTTATCCTGGTAAGCCACAGCCTATAGAATTACACAGATTAACAGAATGGTTTAAGTTAATAGGTAAGAATTGGCCAATGAGACACTAGAGCTAATGGTCCAAGCAGTGATTTAATTAATACAGTTTCTATATGATTATTTTGAGGCTGAGCAGCAGAGAACCAACAAGCAGCCTTTCTACAACATTAAAATACCAATGTTTTAGTGTATTCTGTTGAATGCTTCCTTTGACCAGCCATGCTGTCACAAACTGAAGACTCCCTTCAACAATAAACCCAACCCAACTTTTCTGAACCAGACTAGATATTGAATAGATGAACAGGCTTTCACCTCCACAGAAATATTCGAGAGTCAAAATGTCTCTTCTCTAAATCACTTATTTGCCTGAAACTAAATATTAAAAAAATCTGATATTATGTAAGTCTGTTAAGATTTGAATAATTTAAATATTAAAAATGGAAGAACTTCTGGGGTGAGGGTGAATCAGAGTGAGAAAATAACCTTCAATTCATAAAACTGAGTCCATTTGATAGGCAGTGACTATTCAGTGACTACACTGACAATAATATATCATGAGCAAGTGATATTAATTTCAAGATGTTGGTGTGCCCCAGCAAATTTATAAATATAATCTTCCGAATCAAAAGGGAAACATACTATCATCTCACAATATGTAGAAATATATAGAAATTATTTGAGGAATTTAACATGGATTTCAAATTTAGTTGATTTAAAATAAAACAACTCAAAAAATTAGTTAAGAAGAGCTTCCTTCATTTACAAACTCATATACTAAATGTAAATTTTACATATAATTTTGTGTAGATTTTTCTTTACTCTTATTCTATTGGGGGGCCCACTACCAAGTTTCCAAATAAACACATAGAGGCTTATTATTATTTATAAATGCCTACCCTTAGCTTGCTTTGTTTCTAGTCAGCTTTTCTTAAATTATTCCATCTACCTTTTGCCTCTGGGCATTTACTTTTTTCTTACTTTCATTCTTTATTTGTAGCTGGTTTTGTGGCTGGGTGGCTGGCCCATAGTATCCTCCTCTCCTTGTTCTCTTGCTCCTTCTCCTTGATCCCAGACTTCTCCCGTTTTTTCTCTCTGCCTGCTAGCCCTGCCTATCCTTTCTCTCTGCTTTGGTATTGACGTTCAGCTCTTTAAAGATCTATCAGGTATTTTAAACAGACAGAGTAACACAGATTCACAAAGTTAAACAAATACAACATAAAAAAATGCAACATATTTTTGCATCATTGGAACAAATGTTCCACAACATAAAAATGTAATGCATCTTAAAATATTCTACAACAATTTCATATTTTAAAACTATAGTGAAATATCAGCATCAGTCTCTTCAAATAGAAATGGGAAAAGACGATCAAATATTAACCCTTCCTTTTAGTATTCTGTGTAAGATTCTAGGTAGAGAGATCAGTCACAACAAAACAGAAATAAATCCAGACTCAAGAGAACAATGGCAAAGGGATAAAGCTATTCACATGGCTAAAAACTCAAGAAAATTAGGAAAAGAGATCTAAAGACAAGTAGATACCTACAGCTAACATACTACTTACTGGCCATACAAAGAATAGTTTTCTTATATCAACAGAAACAAGGTATGGATGCCTTGTGTCTTGTGTCAGTTTGCCACTCTTAATAATATGCTACTAAAAACCACACAACTGCACAATACAAAAGAATAAGTAAAAGACTGTTCAAATTACAAATTTCAAAAAAGAGATAGCATATTTTAAATGGCATGGTATCTACAGCATTACAAGCAATGCACAAAAGTCAAGCACTTTCTACACACTAACTCTAGACATTCACAATCAATTTTATAATGTTGCTGAGGAAAAAAATACTTAGTGTATTGAAAATGTGCTGTGGACAAGATCTGTATGCTAAGCATTACAAAATGCTAGTAAAATAGATAATGTTCTAAATAAATGGAAAGATGTGTACTCATGTAGTGGGAGATTCAACATAGTGAGATGTATATATTTTGCTATTTTTGAGATTACAATAGAATTATATTTTCCCATTGTTTCCTCCCTCCAAACACTCCCATATACTCCTCTTCACTCTCCTTCAATTTAATTCTCTGTTTTCACTGATTGTTATTACATGCACATATACATATATTCATAAACAGGTCCTGCTCAGTCCATATGATGTTACCTGTATGCATGTTTTCAGAAGATGTGGATTTAATGCAATGTCTATCAAAATCCCATTGGGAATTCAGTTGGCATAGACAACGTTTATTACAAAACTTATATGTGAAGAGATACAGTCCGCTGAATAGCTAAACAAGCTTAGGGAAAAACAAAGTGGAAGAAATCACTGTGACCAATTTTAATGTTTCTCGTATAGGAGAGCAGTCAAGAGCATGGAATCAGTGAACACATAGTCACATAGATGACAGAGAACGAAATACATGCATGGAAATTTACGCCAATATGCCACGCTAAATTTTAACAAATATAAAGGCAATTTAAGGACAAGGAGAGCTATTTCAACAAAAGATACTGAAGCAACTGCATGGTCTTCCATAGGCAAACTGAATTACACAACTTCAAAAATGACCATAAATGAGATTATAGAATAAAAAATTATAAAACCTTAAAGAATCTTTGGCTAAGCAAAGATTTTTTTTAGATTTTACAAAAAGCACAATCCATAAACCCCCAAAATATAAATTTGACTTCACCAAAATTACTAATTATGAAATGCAATCAAAACTTATTCATAAAATATGTGAATAATAATACTTTGAAGTTCATTTATAAATTAAAATCCCATAGTGAAAATTTTCTTGCATTAGTGCCTAATAAAGTAAGAAAGAACCTCACCCTCATTTGTAATTTGCCAAATGGACATGACACCACAATAAAATATCATTTAATATTTGTTTCATTTGGAAAAAATGTATCTCCTATTTGGGAGTCTTGGGTAAAGCACCAAGTGAATGGTAATCAAACACAATGCACTAGAAAGACATTTAAAAGGAAATTAATCTAAAAGGGAAAGGAAAGATACGAAAGTTTTATGCAGTGGGGTATATGACGAAAACAAACACATTTATTAAAAATATAATGAAAAGACCTTGGCCATATATTAAATCAAAATAGAAATCAAAATGGTAAGAAAACATTTTCTAGATACTAAAAAGGTAAGTCATGCTATGAAATCTAAATGCACTTATATGTGTAATGAAATTATTGTTTAAAGCTGATAACAAAACAAAAAGAGATGATGAGCAAGGACGGTAAGGAACACAGAAAAAAAAAACATGATATCCTAGTGATAAGTGATATCCTAGTTCCTAAGCTCTAGATGGACACACAGTGACTGTGTTTTCTTACTTTATATATGACACATAACTCCCCTTGTTGAATAAAAATCAAATATTCAGAATCATTTTTCTAAGAAATTACAAAGTAGAGAGAAGCACTTTTAAAGAATAAGATAAAGGACAAAACACAGACATGTAGGCTAAGTTCTCCTGTAAGAACCCAGTAAAATAAGGTTCAATGCAACCTTATCGAGGTTTATGTTGGAGTTCGGCCCCACTAAACCTCTCAGGATTCCAAAAGATTTGCTACAGCAGGCACAAACCTGACTAATTAAGTCTGAGGGTAAATAAATTAACTCACAAAAATCCTTTCATCACGTCCTGTTTATTCTTTCTATGCTCTCTCTCTAATGCCCATACTGGTCCTCATTCTTTGATGTTCCCGTTGTTCTTGCTGTGCTTGCTGTTCCCCTTCCATGAGGCTTTCAGTCTATATAACCCCAGGGACATTAACAATGGTATCAACATGCATTTCGGAAATCATAGAAAAGCAGGTCAAACCTGACAAAGTGGCCTTTCAGGAAAAGCTGACACACTCAGGAAGGGTCAACATCCAAGGGGAAATACCTGACATTCCAAACCATTAAATAAGATCACTAAACGTCCCTGAACCCTAGGCTCACCCACTCCCTTAACTCCAATCTCTATTGTGTTAAATTTGGGGACACCCAGACATGTTTGTCAGAAAGGGCAGGCACGCTGTCTTTCTATCTTTTTGACCATCCTAGTGGTTTACTAGCAAAGGTAATTGTGGGGGATTGACTTTTTGTAGATTTGACTATCTGAACAGAGTCCTATAGAAAGTCATTCTGCTGCCCTTATAGGAGGAAGTTATGCTGCTGAGGTATTCTGGGAATGAATCTCATTTTGAAGGGGAGAAAAGTCATTGACAGCAACTATCCAAAAGACAGGCATTGTTAAAGCTCTGCAAGTCGGGTCCTCCACAAGTTATACACTGTGGGTCTCCTATTTAATTCTAGGGGCCTGAGTAGTTTCAATAGGAACGTGTCTAGGGGCTGAATCTCCATCTTCTTTCAGTCATCGTGAGAGCTCCAGTCTGCACTCTCACCTCCTTATGTACCGGCCATGAGTTTCTAAAAGCACAAATGATTGCAAACATTACATTTGCTCTACATCTTGTATTTTCAAATAATTCCCCACTAGAATGTTTGTCAGTTCTTTATATTAATTGTCCTGGGGTTTTTTTTATTGTTTTGTTAAAACACAGATCAAAACCAACCTGGGGAGGGAGAAGTTAATTTGGCTTACATGTTCTGATCACGGTCCACCAATTAGAGGACTCAGGCAAAAACTAAAACAGAAAACATGGAGGAATCCTGCTCACTGGCTTGCTTCCCCAGGCTTGCTTAGCAATTTTTCTTATATGGTACCGACCCACTTGCCTGAGGTTGGTTCCACCCACAATTGAAGTGGGCCTTCCTACATCAATCCGCAATCAAGAAAATGCTTTGCAGACTAGTGCACAGCCTCGTCTAATCGAGGCAATTTCTCAGCTGAGGCTCTCTCCTCACAGTGGCTCTACTTTGTGCCATGTTAACAAAAACTAACCATAAACTTGTTTTAAAAAGAAAGGACTAGCTAGTGAACTTTCTATGTATATTATGTTTATAAAGACAAACTCAAACTTCTGTCAATTTTGCTTCTAAATTCTTGAGAGCCAGGATGAGAGGTGTCCATGACCACACCAGTTTTATACAGTGCTGGGTACAGAACCAAAAGCCTTGTGTGTGCTAGCCAAACACTCTGGCACCTGAACGACATCCCCGATACCCCTGACATAGGTTTTGTTTTTCAATAATAAATCACCTTAGTCAAGTTACTGAGCTTCTCCCGTGCTTGTTTCTGATGATGGTGTCTACCTCACTAGATTGTTAAGATAATTGAATGAGTTGACATAGCACTTTGAAAGAACATAACCAGTGCCTTAGTATGCTGGGACTGCCATCAGCATCAGCATCAAACTGTGAACCCAAAGACTCTTTGATGCTAGTGTATTTAATACAAGGCATAATCTTATAAGATGCTTTTAAAAACTAATGACAGGAGATGATGATACAAATGCTAATCGGATGACAAAATTGTCTCAAGAGCATTTTTAAAAATGTAATTGGAAGATACTTCATGGAACGGTTAATCTTGTTTGTCAACTTGATTGGGTTAACAGACATTTAGAACAATGGAAAAGCTACTCTGGGGTGTCTATGAGGATACTTCTAGAGATTATTGTGTGCATATTGACAAATTGAAGAAGGAAGATCCTCCCTGAGAGTGGTGGCATCACCTGATAAGCTGGGAGTCTAGCTGGAACAAACGGCAGAAGATGCTTATGCACATGCTGATGCTCAACTCTATTTGAGTGCTCCCAACACGCACCCCATCCCACATATGCAATAGCCATGTCCTATGGACACCAGACTATAGATTCTTTAGCATGTGGATAAGAACACAAACTGTTGACTCTCTGGGGGCTTCCATGCCTTCAGCCTCAGACGGATGCTGTATCATCGACCTCTTGTTCTCAGGCTTCCTGCCTCTTAAGACTGAAAATCAATTGGTTTTCTTGGCTCTCCAGTTGCAGAGAATCATATACTCTCTGGTCATATAAGCTTGTCTAAGAAAGCCCCTTATTATCTGTATATCCCAGTGTCTTGGTTTCTCTGGAGAGCCCTCACAACAACTCTACACACAGTGAGAGTTTAGAAGAAGCCCGGCCTTCATGGCAGCAGGTGTCACACACTTCCCATGCTACTATGCCAAGGGCTCCAAACAGACCTAGAGAAAATAAGGAAAATGGGGAAGAGATGTGGAAAGACAACATGAACGCCCATCATTTGATGTTTTACTTTCTTGCATGGCTCTTTCCTCTAATGTGATATAATTGTATCTCTGAGAAAACAGATATTTTGGGTGAACTCAAGTTCGACAGCAGTGTGAGAAAAAAAAATTTAGCCCAGCACACCTGATAATTTATTGTAGTTTATTTTCCATCTGTAGAGAAAAGTTGACTTGGTCTGAACTTTTTATCAGATTCTGATGAGTTGGCTATTGATTTAGCAAGGACTCTTCTAGAATACAAACCCATGAAACCCATAACATCGGAAAACCTAATTATGATAATAAGAATCTAGTGTGCATAATTCCATTAGAAGGATTTAGTTGCTGTTCTTCCTATAGCAGGACACTTTTAACAACTCTTCATTAGGAGAAAATTACCTTTTAGTGTTAAGTGGACTATAAATGTACTGTTTATGTTGAAAGAGGGAGAAAGTTAATGCCATGTTTTGTAACTAAAGCATTATTGCTCTTGGTGTCCTTTTACTGTACTGTTTAAGTAAGTGTAAGTGAGAGTATACTGTACCATGGTCTGCATCTCCATTAGGGAACGGAATCCCCTTCATTGGGTTTAGGGGTGGACACACTGGTCTAAACTCAAGCAGGCTACCAAACGTTACCTTACTGACTCCTGCTTCCTACAAGAGAGAGGTTGTTTCAAACTATATTCAACTATTGGCACTTTTTCCCCTCTCTTCCTGGAAAACAAGTAAAGAACCATACAGTAAAATTCTTGCACAAAAATCAAAAGGGATATCTGGCCTCTGGGCTAAAATGGACACATGAAATTATCCTCCCGCCCCAACTACCAGGAAATGAAGCAAGCTCGAAAGATACAGGCTCCCAACATGAAGTCTACAGCCTCAAAAACCAACCGTGTTAAATTGAGCCTATAATTCGGGTTCTTAGAGAAGCTAAATAAGAAGGAGAACCCAAAGAAAAACATATAGGCATCCTCCTGAATATTAACCTTCATCAGGCGATGAAAGGAGACAGAGACAGAGACCCACATTGGAGCACCGGACTGAAATCTCAAGGTCCAAATCAGGAGCAGAAGGAGAGAGAGCACGAGCAAGGAACTCAGGACCGCGAGGGGTGCACCCACACACTGAGACAATGGGGATGTTCTATCGGGAACTCACCAAGGCCAGCTGGCCTGGGTCTGAAAAAGCCTGGGTTAAAACCGGTCTCGCTGAACATAGCGGACAATGAGGACTACTGAGACCTCAAGAACAATGGCAATGGGTTTTTGATCCTACTGCACCTATTGGTTTTGTGGGAGCCTAGGCAGTTTGGATGCTCACCTTACTAGACCTGGATGAAGGTGGGTGGTCCTTGGACTTCCCACAGGGCAGGGAACCCTGATTGCTTTTTGGGCTGACGAGGGAGGGGAACTTGATTGGGGGAGGAGGAGGGAAAGGGGAGGCAACGGTGGGGAAGAGACAGAAATCTTTAATTAATTAATTAATTAATTATAAATAAATAAATAAAATAGCCTAATTGCTTCTGAATAACCCTGCTAGAAAGTTTATTATTGCTCTGACCACTTTTATCAAACTTAACTGAAGAAAAAGCTTAGAATCACGTAGTATGGACGTAATAGTTTGAGAAATACAGAAAAGTTAAACAAATAAAAAATTCTGACCCTTCCTGTGGGGTAAGATCTATTTATGAACTGTAAGAAAATAAATCATCTCTACATTTCCTTCATCAGAGAAACACAAATTAGTGAAGACAAAATACCTTTATCTTTAAAATGTACAAATACATTTAATTTGTACAGCCCAGCTGACAAGAAGCACAGACGAGACCTCTGGTCCTGTTAATGATTGTGGATGGTTTCACATTTTCTTTTTTCTTTCTTTTTTTCCCATGGGGGATGAATATATGTGAATGTTTCTGGGTCTGCAATTGCATATGCATTTGCAAATGTCTGTATGTCTGTCTGTACATGTGGGAGCCAGAGTCCACCTCAAGTGACACTGCTCAGGAGTTAGACACAAGTTCACTCATAGCCTGTGGCCTGCCAGTTTGACTACAGTGGTTGGCCAGTGACCAGCAGCACCTGCCTGTCTCTGTCTCCCAAGCACTGAGATTGTAAGTGTGCGTCACCATACCCGGTTTTTATACAGGTTCTGGGAATTATACCAGAGTTCTTTTGCTTGCATAGCCACCACTTTACTGACTGAACTACTCTCCAGCATATTTCAACTTTACTGAAGGTAATTTGTGCAAAAAGTATCAAAAATGAAAAAAAATTTACCTTTGAACTCAAGTCTTGTTTCTACAAATTCACTTTGCAGAAAAATTATGTAAATAATGCTTATTAAAATGCTAACTATAAAATTCAATCTCCATGTCTTAATTGGCGTTTCTATTGCTGGGAAGATACACCATGATCGCAGCAACTCTTATAAAGGAAAGCATTTCAGTAAGACTGGCTTACAGTTTCAGAGGTTCAATCAATTATCATCATGACGGGACATGGCAGCATGCTGGCAGACATGGTGCTGGAGGAGGAGTTGAGGGTCCTGTGTCTTGAACCACAGGCATCAAAGGGTAAATTGTGGCACACTGGACACATCTGAGCTTTTAAAACCTCAGAACCTGCCTCCACAGTCACACACTTCCTCCAACAAGGCCACAGCTCCTAATAGTGGCACACCTTATGGACCAAGCATTCAAACACATGAGTCTATGGGGCTCATTCCTATTTAAACCACCACACCAAACAATAACATTTGCTCTAATCTTGCTTAATTCAAGGAAGCTCAGGGATCTCTCAAAAAAAAAAGAAGTTTGGTTTACACTGAATGCCCAAAACTCTCCGGTCAGCTGTTTTAAATATTAGTTTTGTGGAATTAGTCAAAGCGGGTCAGAAGTTCTTAGAATAAATAAGGTATCCTGAGTGGCCATTAGAGACCATTACTTTCTGAACTAGAATCCATGTAATTCTGTCTTCCAACAGCAACAACCATAAATAAATACGTCCTTTGTATCATTTAAGGCACCCAGTGAAGAGCTCTAAACTCACCTTGTAGTAGAACAAATAGCCCAACATTCTTCACACCGTCACTGCGCTCACAGCTGAGATGCTCTTGAACATGTCGGTTGGCTGTACCCGGCTGTCTTAGCAGGTGTGCACAGCTGAAGATAACTGGGTTATTGTTTTAAGACTGCTACATTCTTATTTGCTCATACTAGTGTTTTACTTTATTGCATTCATAACTTAACCTTTGCAAAAACGATTTATGAAAAAACCCTCATGGCATGTAATTTCTTTCTGATCTGCATAACAAAAAGGAGATGGCTAAGGAACTGAATTTAGATGCAAGATACTAGAAATACAGCTGTAAGTTTATGAGTGAATGTACGTTAATTGTCCACAATCTCTTTGTTTTGGTTGCCCATGGTAAACACTAGTAAATGTGGTGGAAGATGTGTAATAATCACCACTCCTAACTCTTTTATAGAAAACATCATAGGAATATGAAATTATAGATGACTCAATTAAGATGGGAAAAGAGGAATTGATATTTTTGAGAATCAGGAACAGAGCGTTCTTTCATCAAGTTAGCTGTATGAATTAGAATGCTCACATGTGACTTTAAAGGCAATGTAAGTAAAATGGTGCTTAAAATCAATACTAGCAGAACCAAAGGGACTGGAAAATTGTGACTCTGTAATAGTGACTAGATTTGTAATAACCTGGAGGGGAAAATAGGCATTTCTTCATAGGAGGCAGAAAAGAAATATGACATAAAAGCCAGAGGCTATGCTGAGCCAGTGAAATTGTCCATTATTTAAACTGCAGGTGGTGACACTCACATAAACTGCTATAGCAAGATTCAGCCCAAGGAAGGGGCGTAGGTGGATTTAGTGTGAAGCCCACCGTGGGAGTCTATGCTTCTAGGGAACATAGAGCTGGACTGTGCACTATGAACGTGTGGTGCCGAAAATGAAAATTCTGACTGTGGATGAAGACAAAGTCACGGTTCACTATATTGCAGTCATACTTTCCACTATTTACAATGGCCACAAGTATGGTTAGTTAATATTCTTAACGTAGGGAGAGAAGAAACAAATGGCAAAAGGAAAGACAAAGAAATGAGATGGAGAGGAATGCAAAACTATGGAAGAGGAGATTAAGAAGCAAAAGTTAAAGAGGCAAGGTGAGGATGTCTTAGAAAGAGCCCTACAATACAGTCATATTGAAACGCTGTTTGGCCAAATTGGACCACTGTCTGTCTAAGTAAGCTTTACTTAGAACACAGACACGCTGTTTTCCATGTACATCATCTATAGTTATTGTTTTTAAGATTTTATTTTTCATTGCATGTATGTGTGTTGACTATGTGTACATTAGTGCAGGTGCCCTCAGAGTCCAGGGGAGGGCATCATATTCCCCTAGAGCTGGAGTTACAGGCAATTATAAAGTATCTGGCATGGATGCTGGGAATTTAGGTCTTTTGCAAGAGCAGCATAAACTCTTAATTACTGAGTTATCTTTCCAGCCCCTCTAGGGATTTTTTTATGCCCCCAAACATTATTTATATAAACAAGTAGTGGTCTCAATGCTATATATCTTGGACACTATAGAGATAAGAATGATCTACTACATGGATGGAAGAGTTAAGAGCCAGTGCTGATAATGCTGGAATACTAAGACAGAAACATCAAAACAAGTCTTCATGCTTCTTGACAAATCTTTTTTTTTTTTTTTTTAACTTGAAGGAAGGAATCTTTTACTGTTTCTCTGATTGCCCTCACACTCCCTGGCAAGTTCATCCTTCCTGCTGCTGAGGCATTCTGCTTTGGTATTAGAGCCTACTTCTTTGAAATTTCAACATAGACTAAACACCATCTAAGACATCTAGCCTCACGGACTGAACAACTACCAGAAATGGTCATTCACTCAAGAGACAGACCATGTTGGCCTAGCTAGAACACAGCCTGCAAGCCAATCCAATCAAGCATAAGTAAATCTCAAAAATAAATCATTAAATAGAAAAATTCAGCCTAGCACCAAAAAGAGTATAACCAGGAACAAAAATTAATATTTTGTATAAAATGTTCATATTTATTAAATATCAAAACCAAGCAAAACATATGTATGCAATTCACAATCACAATATTGGTTGCCATTAGCAAACAGAAGCATCGTCAAGGAAATCAAGGAAGTGTAAGGCAGCTGCTCCTGGAGTAGGGGTTCTCTCTCTCTCTCTCTCTCTCTCTCTCTCTCTCTCTCTTTCTTTCCTTCTTTCTTTCTTCATTTTTGGTGGGAGATTCATTTCCTGTTTATTCTGCATAAATGTCAAAATTCACAAATGTTCACTCTAAAACTCATGCTAGATACTTCCAAGTTGTACACATTTTTGCATGTATATCATACTCAAATACGATAATTCTGTAAACAAAAATTATTTAGCATAAATTCAAGTAAATAATATCTTTTAGTTGCTCTTTAAAAAATGTTATCTGATCATGAATGAAATTCTTATTTGAAAGTTTGTCCCAAATTAGAATTTACTAGTGCCCAAAATTGTGGAACTTTTTTGGAATTATGGCCATACTTCACAATAGATTAAAAAATACTATTTAATCAAATATTTTGCTTTTCAATGTAGCCAATAGCTTATATAAATACAGAGAAGTGGATGCCTTCTACCTAAGCTTGGATAATATTTTGGCAAATAAAGTAGCTGCAATTGTTTTTATTAATTGAAAGTTTTTCCTAAATGAAAATACATAATTTGATTTTAATAAGATTTCAACATAAACTATACACACCAATGTGTATGTCTCTTTCCTTGTGTTTACCTCACAAGATAAGCTATAGGCCAATTTTATGTAGCTGTTTTATATGCAAATAATGGGTTATTTTGCCTCTTTTCAGTTTTATAGGAAGCAGACAAGAGAATTTCAAATAATGCTGTTTTCTACTATAGTTGAAAATTGACTTTCTTATTCAGTTCCCCCTGTTTTCTGGAGGCATCTTTATCTCCTTTACATCTGATAGAGTGCTTAAGCATCAAGGTTTAAAAGTCAGCACAATTTTATAAATATATTATTTCAAAGAAAACGTGTTCATCTTATTAAGCGGAAATGGCCATTGGCCTCTCATTCCTCATATGGATAAATTCTGGGCCTCTCACAAGTACAGTAATGGAACACTTCTATGGCAACTGAGCTCGAACCCATGATAGAATCTGCATCTGTCTTCACGTGGCAGGTTATAAGGAAATCCTACTGGCTGGAACCAGGATGCTAACAGAGCTAAGAATATTTTGACATGAACAAACTTCAGATCCTGCTACAAGAGTTTCATTTTTGGCAAGATAGGTAGATTTGAAAGGACCCATAGGTCTGACAGAGCTAACAGATTAAGCATGCTCTTGATCCAGAGGAACTCCTACAGGGCTGAAATCTGTGCTGGCCAGCGGCACATTAATAAATCCAACAGTCATTAGACAGAGTCTCAGGTTAGCAGGTGATTTTTGTCATGAATGTCTAGGAGTGGCCAAAACAGAGTATGGTCATGAAAGGAAAGGCAACAAATCCATAATACCTGGCCATTTGGGCAGGCAGTCTTTGTCGGCTTGGAGACTAGAATGGGAAAAGAACTAATTTAACAAAACTCCTATCCTGAGATGAATAGAAAATGGCATCCAAAATCAAGAAGAGAAGAAGTCCTAAACAGGACTGATCGTCAATATGGAACAAAACCTATTTACAAAACTTTGCTAAAAGGCTACGACATTACTCACAGTATTTCTTACCATAGACTATTTGCTTGGGATTCTTCAAACAGCCCCGTCTAGTGGCAGACACACTGGAGAAAACATAGAACGAGGATTGGTGGGAACATCACCTGTGAATTCTGGAATTTGATTAACAAGAGATAAAGGCAGGGTACTTGTGGTCTGTGAAGGACAGGTCTTGGTTAGCTTCCGTGTTTTCCTTTGGAAAGTAGAGAATGCTATTGACTATCTTGGCTGTTGCAAAGACTGAATAGACAGTGACTAGCAAAGTTAAAGCCCCAAGGATGTGATCTTTACTTCCTTCCACTGACAGAAATGTTACCATGTCCAAAGATATTCTCAAACTTGGAAGTGTTGGGCAGGTGATGAACACTGTGATCGTGACAATAATTAACATTTATGGAATACTTATTATGTTCCTATCTGTCATAACATTTTTGTTTTGTTTTGTTGGTTTTGTTTTCTTGTATTTATACAGAGTCTGAGGTAGCCCCAGCCAGTCTCCAACTTTCTGTGTAGCTTAAGAAGACCATGAACATTGAATTTTCCCTCCCTCCCAAGTGCTAGAATTATAAGCATGTACACCTGGTATGGGTAGTTCTGGAGATTAAGCACAGGACTTCTGCATTCTTAAGCTACATCCCCAGCCCGCTGTCTTAATTTCTTTCTGTGTTACCCCACTTACTCCTCTTCATCATTCAAGGTAAGCAAGTAGCATCAATCTGTCCTATATATTTGGAGACTGAAAAACAAGAAGTTGCTCAAAGTTACAAACTTACTAGTGACAGTGCTAGGGTTGGAACCCAGCTTTGAAATCCAGATTAATGGTTCATTAAACATAGCACCATCTTCCTCTGTGGGATAACAAAGAGAGAGAGAGAGAGAGAGAGAGAGAGAGAGAGAGAGAGAGAGAGAGAGAGAGAGAGAACGCCATGGAAAAGAATTGGTCCAATAAATTCCTATTTAGAGCACCCGTGATAGAGCACAGTGGGGCATGTGGAAAAAATAGTCAGACTGGCCCAGCACATTTATCAAAGAATTGTTCCCAAGAATCATTTTCCAGCTTGCTCCTGGCACAGAACTCTTTCAGCACAGGCATGGCTGGGCAGGAAGTTCAAGGACAGAGACTTCACGTTATTAGTGTGAGCAATGGTGTCATATGGCCAGCCTTACTGCTGGCTACAGCCCTGGGTGGTGCTCAAATACAACTAGTCCCTCCATCATTTTCCCCCCTGATCTGTGAGTTATGGAGATGGCCAAATTCCATGTATTCAATACTAGTACAACCTATCCACAGAAACTTCAGTATCGACTTATGCCCCCAAGGAGCTGGGAAATTGAATGTGGATTCCGAAGGCATCTATTTGAAAATATTTTCCATGGTGATTCATCAAAAATAAAGCAAGAAAAACAAAAGGAAAAAAGGAGCGTTTTGACACGGGCAGTGCATTCACGCTGTACTTGGAACACTCTGATATGATTCTCGTCAGCTTTAATAGGTAATGCGTGGTCACTGTAGATAAATTAGAACAATACTTGAACATATTACCACACAGAGGTGATCATTATTAATGATTTCTTATTTGGCCTTTTGAAATGTTACTCTTCCTAGTCATTTAGCTTTTAAGACAAAAAGAAACTCATTTAACCTTTTTACTGTGTGTTGCGTAACTGTCTCATTTAATAAGCCCACTAGCATCATTCACAGTACATACGGTACTATATTTTAGAGATCTATCTTATTTTACTTAGGTGTGTGTGTGAGTTTATACCGCTTGAGCATAGATGCCCACACAGGCCGGAAGAGGGTGCTAGGTCCCCTGGGACTGAAGCTTCTAGAGGTTAGGAGCCTCTAAATGTGAGTGGAAGAAATAGAACTTGGGTCCTCTGGAAAAGAGTCGTGCCCACATGCAAACTTAACCACATCTCTCCAGCCCCATAGTGCTATATTTTAACGACTATTTAGATTTGTTTTATTTATTAATTTGCATAATTTATTTCATCAGGTCTCAATGATTGGGTATCTCAGTTCCTCTCAGTATAAATTACATTTAGCAAATTAATCTGTTATGTAATATATAATTATTAATATTTATTTTTTACTTTCCTTGCAACTTTACATTCAAAAAGTTGCTTCTAGTATTTCTAAGACATGCCTCCTTTTTAGCCGGAGTTTAACTGGAGTTCATGAGATTGATGATCTTCCAGCCTCAGAGTCCTGCAAGCTAGAATAACAAAAGAAGCCACCACATTTGGCCTTCTTTAGAATTGCTGTGTAGTTACATTGCATGAGCAATTCAACTGTGAATTCGTCATTTAGTACCATTTTTTAAGACTTTAAAAAAGCAACCCTTTCTGCTAATTACTGAAATATTTGTGGAAACATTCCTCTGATACTTCTATAGCAGTGGTTCTCACATGTAGGGCACGACCCCTTTGGCAGACCTCTAGCTCCAAAAATATTTATATTATGATTCATAATATTAGGAAAATTACAGTTATAAAGTAGCAATGAAAAAATTTATGGCTGAGAGTCACCATACACAAAGAACTGTATTTAAAGGGTCACAGCATTAAGAAGGTTGAAAACCACTGTTCTGTGGCATTTTTCTTTCTTCATTAAACATTTTTGAAAGTTCACACGCATATAATCTTGATAAATGAGATATTATAAACTGACAGTTGTTTTGTAAAACAGTGCAGACATGAATCTGCTTTGTTAGGGGAAGCTCCTATAGAATATAAAAATTCAATTACGTCTGAGTTTCCTTTATAAGACAGGGCTAAGTTTACATCTTCTTCAAAGCTGATACTGTTATACAACATAGAAACACAGAAATGGGACTCTGGTATTGCCATCCAAGCTGGGCTACCTCTCTTTAGCAAATGTATCCAATTCCTTCCACAGATGTTAGCACTGGCTTCAGTCCCGGGTGTGGAAGACGACACTGCACCCTCCAGTAGGCTCACTCTGCTTTAGAATTAACCATCTCCCAGGCTTCATACAAGTCCTATTTGAGTCCATTGGCCAAAAAGAGAAAGCTAAATGCTTCGGCTGCTACTAGTACCAATTTGCAAAGCGTGTAATTTGACTACAGAGATATAAAGAGCGTTTTTTTAGTAGCAGCTAAAAATCTGACATGTTCTGCACAAATTACAAAGCCTTAACAAGACTCTGCATGCCTTTCTCCTTTGCTGATTTTATTTCTAATGCAACTTTTTGAGGTCATACAATGCCTTCACGATTAAACGCTAATAACTTGAACATCTAGTCATTATTTCATGGCCACGCTTTGGCTTTCCGTTAGCGATATCTCCAGACTGGTTTCAGACGCTTTCCCCTTGGAAGAATCCGTTCGTTATAGTAGTTAGCAAGCACTCGGTTAGCAAAGAGCCCCTAAGACAAGGTAGGGAACGAGTTAATGGAGTAACAGATCAGTTGTTAAGCTAAATGGTCAGTTTGCACAGTGCGCTATTATTGCTTTATTGAACCCAACTTAAAGATTTACAGCAGTTACATTTTATTCCAGGTACAAGATGCACAAATGAAATACAGAAGGATGCAGGTTTGCTTTGTGCAGCTTTCATTAAGGACCCAATTGCACGGCCAAGTCAGTTAGAATATATCTCGTTCTGCGTGACAGCCAATTTTCCACCAAGATTGGAAACTCTTGGAGCTTTTTAATCCTTGATCTCACTCTGAGAGTGCAAGAGATGAGAGTTAGAGCATCTTAAACATTGTTTAAACCAAAGCTTCAAAAGTAAAAAGCACTTGTCCCTGACTCCTGAACAATGGAACTTTCTGGAAGAATGGAACACAGTTGTGATGCTGCGTTTCCTTTGATGAGGAAACTGTCTAGGAAATACCTGTTGCCAAAAATAGAAAAGCATTTTTCTCTGGTGAATTTATGCAGAGTAAATATGTAGTGTTATAAATGCATTTGTTCCCAGAATACCTAGTGACAGAGCAAATCTGATTGGTTTAGCACACACAGCTGATGTGTTAAATGACTCATTTAACAGGGGTTGTTTGTTTGCACTTTGGTTTGGGAATTGAGGTTTGTATTGTGTTTTGTGTTTTTGTTATTGTTGTTTGCTACGTAGTGAACAATTTCCAACCTTTCTCTGGGCAACAGCTGGTACCAGTCCTTATGGGGTTCATATTCTTCCAAAGAAGACAGGTTTTAAAAACACGATAACTATAATGAAGGAAGATACTTGCCCGTAATAGCAAGAAATTTTTCAATAAAATCACTCAAGTTGAGTGGCAGTGTGGACTCCACTGCCGTTGTAAATGATTGGACATTTGTTCTTTGGAGAACTGTCAAAATCAATCGGGTTGACTGGGGAAAGAAAGCTACGCACTTCACAGAAAGCAGATGAAACGCCTTCTGTAAACTTCCACAGCCTTGCGTGTTACTTTTCGGTTTCTCCTAGTATACCTTTCCATTAGGCAGAGCTACAACGGATTAAAGCTTAGAGTTTAACCATTGTGTACTCAGCAAGCTTGCTCAGTGTCCCCACTCTATGTACAGAATACTTTTCAGAGTAGTCACAACAAAAATGAGAAAGGCCGGAAGAGCTAGGGTTGGAACTAATTGCTTGGTTCAGATCTATAAAAAGCTATTAAATCAGTCCACAGAGGATGCTGTAGTTGGCTGCTCTGCACCTCAGCTCACCGTTGTTTAATGTATTTATGTCTATAGTGCAGAACCACAAACTGACTTTTAATTTCTTCAGTGACACTAAAATACCAAAAGATAAACTGTTAGATTGTGTGTGTGCGTGTGTGTGCGTGTGTGTGAGTGCGTGTGTGTGCGCGAGTGTGCGTGTGTGTGTGTGTGAGAAAGAGAGAGTGAGAGAGAGAGAGAGAGAGAGAGAGAGAGAGAGAGAGAGAGAGAGAG